>NW_027613712.1:0-34761 GCF_965212315.1 Lampetra planeri
AAAAACTGCACTGTACATAAATCATTGCAGATAGGCAAACGCACCGGGCTGGATGGAAATTAGGCGAAAGCAAGGTTTCATAAATACTGCTGACGGAATGCATGTCAGCTTTTCATGCCCAATTTCTTTCCTCCACCTTCCTACAGCCCTTTCTTTCTCCTTTATTCAGTAACCTTCTGTCAATGACTGCTGTTCAAGGAGTATCTTCCTTGATAAACAGGTAATATGCAAATTGCCTGGATTGTTGGCACATTACCTGTAAGGATGTGTTATGTGCAAAGAACCCGGGTAATTTGTATATTACCTGTTTTTTCACATTACCCGTAATATATATTTACACACACATTTGGGTCGTGTGTGTGTGTATGACAAACATGACATTTTGAGTGACGAATGATGAAAAAAAGCTTGGCTTAATTATATAAAAACAGTAAAGGTCACATAGTTAAGAAGCTGATTGTGACAGTAGAGGGTTCTTACTTATATACTTCTTTCTTATATGTGGGTTATGTGTTTGTAATTTATTATGAATGACTTTTTACAGAAACTAGAAAAGGCTTGTTCTCTGCTGGCTGCCAGAGAACAATTTTCCTTCTAAGCCAATCTGCTTCCTGCCAAAATGACACTAATGAGCTTGCTATGATCTTTGGCAGGGCAGCGTGGTGCTTGAGAGCCACACATGTAACGATAGAATATGAAAAATGATGTGTGTGTCAATCCATCTAAGAAAATCACTTTCAAGGAGATGCTAATTATCCACAGGATCTTCTACGGTAGACGTGTACGTGTGACTAATTGTTCAGTCCATGCAGAAACTACAAAATGATTTCCCTACGTAAATAATGTATTTAGTCTTTTTTCCTTATTTCACTGGGGAAACAACAGAAAAACCTGTGGTCCATGTTGGACCCTCATGTGTGAATTGATTTTTGAAGCCATGAGCTCTGTACCCACTTCATCTTAATTATCTGTAACACGATGTTTCTCCTCTGGTCCTCTTGGTGTAATGTTATACGTGTGGATGAATGGATGACAACTCACTACAAAACTAATCTAACTAATAAAATCTACATCCTGGTGTAAATAAGGTAACCTAACCTCTAGGATTAAATTCAATTTGTCTGCGGCTCTTTTTTTCAATGTCACCGTTTGTTCCTGCGTGTATTATCATTTATCATTGTTCCACATTTTTCTACTTTGATTGTAGTTTTTTAGTATTTAAAAGCAGTCAACTGATTTGCATCTGTGAGCCACAGAGTAATTGTAACAGGAAATTCATGGAAAGTGAATAAGTGTAGCTCCATATCTATACATCTTTATTTTCAAGCATGTCCTCTTTTGAATGTGTAAAAACCTATATCCTGCATTACTGCACTATTGTAGATCACCATTTCAAGCTGCTGGACTTTCTGCATGGTTTATACGCTGCTACAACTAGTTGCAGTATTTATTTGTTGTACTGAAATCATATACAGAACTTCCGCTGCTACATAGCACAGTATTTCACATACATATAATTTTATTTTATTCTATTTTTTTCATATCTTTGTGCACTTGCTTTACAGTTGCTTTATAGTTTACTTCAGTGCTAGGAATGTATTTTTATTTGTCACCATAGGACAGAAGAAACAGCCTCTGAATTCACCTGTATGTTTTGTACATGTGGTTGAGTTGACAATTTAAGTCCTTGAAAGCTTCAGGGGGTTACAGATGTGAGTGGAACAGTAGAGGTGACTGCAAAACAAAGGTATACAAGTGACACTGACGATAATAGTAATGAATCAATTTTATATCGTGCTTTCTGGACCGATATAATGAATAACAGCAAACACACACTGACCGAACTGAGGTGAAAATACATTATCAGAGGTCTCTAACTCAATTTACCTGGGGCCCCTGGGAGCAGAGTGTGGGTGAGGCTGGGCCACATCAGGTATTCTACTAAAAAAACGGTGTTAAAAAAAAAAATCCAATTCTCTCCAACATTATTAAACAGCACGATAGCGAAATGGGACCCACATGACATGTTTCGACAGCGATGTTGTTTTGTTTACAGTAAATGAAGTATCACCACCATCTCTTGTCCACTAGAATGACATCTGGTTTGCCGTCTGCCATTTCCTTGAATCCATGTGAATGTGGCATAATACAGGCCTCGCCATAGGTGTTGTGAAATGTTTTTCTGCTTGCACCAAGTCCAGCTGGTGGCCTTGCCCCCAGGGGCCATATACCGTACAATACTGTGATTAGTAGGTTATTTCACCTTCCACACACAACCCAGCAAAGCCACACTTTAACATGAAACTCTCATATTAAGGTGGGGGCCGCAAAATATCTTCCTGGGGACTGCGATTGGCCTGCAGGGTGCAGGTTTAAGACTCATGTATTAGACAAAAACAGAAAAAACAATCAAATGCACTTTGAAATAAAGTGGCCACGTGTGGAAGCAATCATTCTGTTGTGTATTATATATTCCTTAATGACCTGCGTTATCTTCATGAAAATCCTCACTTCCCTTGACGCGGTTCTTAAAGCTGTTGAGGTGGGTGTTCACTTATCACATCTGGTTACCACTGATACAACCTTCTTCACTCCCTCTCACTGCTGTGCTGTTCTGAAACGGCTGATGTGATTATGTCACTGATATTGATGTGCTCTCCCCAGGAAAGTTGTGGAGATTAGATAGACAGAAAGAGGAAAGGACAGAGGAAAGGCGTGGATGGAGCCAAAGAGTGAAGTGCAGAGAGGAGGAGGAGAAAAGCAGACAGAGTTCATGTGGTCGTGGGGATCTGAGATTCACTTTAGCCTCTCCAGAGAATCCATTTCCTTCCTGCAATTATGGGGACTTGTTTCCTCTCTTAATCCATTTGAATGTTTGTGTTTCTTTCTGGAGATGATTACAGAACAAGCACACACACACACACACACACACACACACACACACACACACACACACACACACACACACACACACCACAAACCGCTCTCCTTTGTAATAAATCCCTCATTACTGGCAGCCCTTGCTTTTCTTTTTCCTCTCCACTGTGTTCTGGCATTTTGTCCTCCCTCGCTCTGCATTATTAGTTCTGCCCAGTGGAAAGACAACAGTCCTCGACAGCAGGACAGACATTGACTATTAATGTTGTTTCTGACACAGTGATCCCATTATCACTGAGCTGATCCTCTTTCTGACAAACGGTGTCCTAATTGCATTAAATGGACCATATCATGGTGAGATTTATGTGTTTTGGGGATTAATGACTGAATTTATTCCAAGAGATACACACAACCACAGTTGTCAAACTCAAAGGCTGAGGTATCCTAACGTCTAGATCCCACTGTCAAGCTCCAGACCCCTACAAACAGCATTTCTCTAGCTTTTAGATCAGACATGAGCAAATGAATACAGAATCGACGGGTAAGATTTAAGGCTGTAAGCATTCTGCGTTCTACTTCAAGCAGAGTTAATTCAATGTCCATAGCAAAGTAGCTTGAATGTATCATCACTCAACTGCATCATCTGATCTGCAAACAGAGGAGTGTTCATCGATATCCCCCTTACAGACTGTTCAAAACTGAGACAATCCGTTAAATCCAAAATGATTTAACCCCAAACTCGAGATAATCTGTTTGCAGCACAGTAATCTGGTTGCGTATTTCTATGTGTTACGCCAAGACGATGGTGACATCATCAGGATTATAGAGTTGATACTTCTACAGCCGTACACGACTTCATCACTATTACAACATGAACATGATACCTCTAACTTCCGTTCCTTTTGTCCGTTAACTTGTCATCCAGTGGAACAGGTTTGTTACTGCGCTGATGTCACTTCCCTCATCTGCAATCTAATCCATTGAATGTAACTACTGTTCAGTGCTCATTTATACTTGGTGAAAAGGTAAATGTGAGGTGACAACAATGATCTCCTTGATTAAAGAGGTAAAAATGTATCAGTACTTCAGTACATACTACTGTTCAGTACTGTATCAGTACATAAATACAAAAATGACACCCAAGAATTCACTGATAGATATCTTCATTGTCATCTGTGTAGAACCTTGTGCAGCACAGAATTGTACTATAAAAAGTGACTCAGTAGTTATGTTTCAGATGTTCGTGTTACATGTTTCAGACCCCGTTGAGAGTGTCCTGTTACGGGCAGGGCAGCAAGCACACAGTTTTATCTTGTTTGATTTTACTGTATCAGAAGATTTCCCAGATCGGGATGATGACTCGGATGATGATAAAGGGAAAAAAATCATGAGTACTGGTGGGTTGATGGTGATAAACAAACTGATGTTGTGATTGCACTTCTCCATAAAAGTGCAATGAATAGGTTTTAATGGAGAAGGAGTTGATATCCTGCCAGAAAGGAAATAACACTCAATCGCACATTGTTTCTCTTCCTAATCTGCAGCTGCTCCACTGACACTGAACATGAGACTGTGTAAACTTTGCGTGAACTTTACAGGAATGATGAGACTATCTGCAGTACTGGACCAATCTTGGCAGTAGATACTGGATAAAGATTAATTGAAGCATATGCTTATAATTCAGTTCATGTTTATGCTGAGTCATTGGAGTCTTTCCATTTTTGGTATAAATACATGTTCTTGTGTACTGTACTTTGAGTACCACTACCTTTTAAAGTTTCCCAGTGTACATTCCTCAGCTGATCCTTGATGGTAAATACATGTAGTACAATACATTGTAGGCTAATATTCATCAGTTTGTATTAATTCTCATCTGACTCAAAGTCTAATTATTCAAAGATGAATGGATTAAATGGTGATTTCATTGGATTGAAACCTGGCTGAAACATTTATTGTTGGTTTTGCACACACAGGGCTAAATTTGACATGACATTTCATTTCATTACCTTCCAGCTCATTAGAGCATCAGTGAGCCTCAGCGCTAAAACACGTACAAAAATAGTGGAGCGTTATACCAGTGGCAGAATGATGGATGGTCGCTGGAGATCGACTGGAGGAGTGACAGATGAAAAGAAAATGTGTGTGTAGTTAGAGGAGAGAGAGCAGCATAGAAGCCTCAGGGGATCATGGGAAAAAGAGTTGCTTTATATGGTGCTGTCACAGGAGTGGATATATCGACCAAAGCTTGTTGTCAGTGAGACATGGTGGTTGATGGAGGGGAAACGAATGAAGTCTCTCCCTTGTAATTTTCTCACAAATGACACTTCTAAAGTTCAAAATGTGACACAGGCAATCTCTGAAATCATCTTGGTGTGTTTCACATTATATGTAAAGATGCACGTACGTCAAAAGCTTCTCTTGTCTCTTGTTTAATATATTTGTGAGCTGTCAGTGTCTGAAGCCACTTATTTGGATCCAGGGGTTATTATAATCTGCATCATGGGAACGAAGATCACATGTGGATGCCTCGCTTCCTAACGCGAATGACCCACTAGAGCCATGTCTTTGTGCATGTGGAGCATTTCTTTCCTCTCTACAGTAAAATGATCATTTAAAAAACTGACAACGCTATACGAAGTAGACACTGAATGAATGTTTTGTCAGGTGAAGAGTTTCTTGCAGTGGTGTCATTTCTCCAAGTGTGTCACACACTGACACCTGCTGGCGATCTCTGGTACCTGCAGCCTGGTGCCAGCGCGTAGAGATGGAGTGCACTAAGTACTTATGGCACAAGTGAGCACTGGGGATCCACTGCTTCTACACATTATTATGATTAAAAATTTGCAATCAAATGAGAAACGTACCTCGGAGCCCGACTCAAACAGAGACCAGTTCTAGTAAAAGGGTCCCAGTTGTATTAAGAAATGCAGCATGATTAATCATGAACTCTGGACTTATGCATTTTTCTTTCAGGGTGCTTTGATAAATTTGTACAGCCTCTCCATCTGATCCAAAGATCTGCTACATGACAAAGTAAACAGATCACGTTTCCTGTACTGTGAAACTCTCACCTCCAAAACCCTTAACAGTCAGGTACCATCGTACCTAACAGGGCTCCTAGGACCTTATTAGCCACAAAGACTGTACACCAGAGTTCAGGCTCACTTGTAATTTCTAGATTCCCCAGGTGGAGAGACACAGAGCTTTGCTATTTGGTCATCTCTGTTTCAGAAGCTTGACAAGAGGAAAAAGACAAAAAGGGCTGTGGTGTTTGTTTTTGCTGAAAAGGTAGGAAGACCGCAGCAAGCAGCACTATTCTAAATGGAAAAGTACAACTGACTTTTTTTTTTCTTTTCTGTTAGTAAATATACAGAGTGATCTGTGTGGAGACTGGTTGATGTTGCTCATTTGTATATTCTTGTTTTTTTTATCTGTTTTTTTTTTCTTGTAGTGTTTTATTTTAAGTGTTTCATAATGTTGTGGATGAGACGTGTGTTCAAAGCTGATGCGTCCTTGGAGGTGGCATGATTATTTGTGAAAGATGAACATCTGACCTGATAATATTTCTACATCTTCACAGTACATGAACTTCTTTGTTCATGTACTGTGAAGATGTAGAAATAACACGCAGAAGCTGCCAGTTTGAGTTCCAATCAAATATCAAATCAAATCCTTCCTCTTTCCCCTCCTTCCATACTTCCATACTAGTAATTGAACGCTCACTAGTTGGTGTGCTGCTTGCTGCTGCAAAGCTCAGATAGTTTGTGTGACAGTGACACATACACGCAGCAGGGCACGTTCTCTGAGACCAGTGGAAAAGCTCTGAAGGTACCATATTTATTTAATGAAGACAAGGGCTAATGTGCACTTGTTAATGATACAAAACTTAATTTTTATCTGTTAGTTCTGTTAAACATAATTTAACGCCACATCTCTCCTGTCAATCTCCCCATGTTGTGGATGAATAAAAGCAAAAACTTGGAGGAGATCTGCATTCCGAGAATCTTTTGTATAGAATAAGGGTTTTCTTTCTGTATTCAGAAATTCATTCAGTTTATATTGATATATGTTAATCTTTTATTACCTTAAAGTAACTTTCTATCATGAATATGTCAACAAAAAGGGTTTGAACAAATTCCCTGCTATTGCCACTCAAAGCAACTTAGTTACCATGGTAACTAACTCAGAGATCAACAAACCTCCTCAGGTTTAGACTTAGAAGTACACTGGAATGAAAAATTTTATTTCAGGGTCAACAAAGTCAAAAGTTTTCACTGAACCTTCTCTGTGTAGCAGTTTACAATGGAAGCTACAATTGAATAAAATATCCTGCTATTAAAAGGAAGTTCTGACTACTTGTGTTAGGTAAATGAATTAGGAGTAACAGAGACGGAGAAAAAAAAAGACAGAGCCAAGGTGGTGTTATGAATTACTAAATATTGGGCTCATACTAATAAAAGACAGAATAGAGTAGAATTTTAACTATCTGTGGATGAGACTTCTTCTGGGGTAGAAGGTCTAATGTTCGTTAGAAGAGTCGCTGCTTTCCTTCTGTCTGTCTCTCCCCCTCCTTCCCCTGTTTCTCTGAGTGGACCTCTTTTCACCAACGCTCTGTGCAGGAAAAAGGAATCAGTTAGAGGAAGTTTGACATGGTGTGACTCGGACCACACTGTGTGTGTGTGTGTGTGTGTGTGTGTGTGTGTGTGTGTGTGTGTGTGTGTGTGTGTGTGTGTGTGTGTGTGTGTGTGTGTGTGTGTGTGCACGCGCAATTGGATACAATTCCTCTGAGCGGTGTAACTTTACCTCAAATCGCCCTCTGATCTTCAGCTGAAGAGCCTGATCTTTTAATTCCCATTTGTTTGACTTTTGACTTGGAGAGATTAGTCATTAATTACTGGGTAGACAAATTATACACACACACACTGAGATAAAGCAGTTAAACACTGCTCATTACACTGGCCCACCGCAGGTTAAGCGTTATCTAGGACACACACACACACACAGACGCAGGTGTTGAAGAAATATTGGCCAAAAGATGCTGTTCAGGGTGAAAAGTGCCAGGGTTTAGCTGAGTGTGACATGAACGTCCTGCTTGAAAACACAAGGGGTTTACTGTGGAGACAAATGAACAGTGAGTGCAGAGTGAACACATGAGGATTCACAAACGCAGCACACCTGATATTACACCTGCCCTGACTGATGTCACCCTGCTCCTGCACACCTGAAGACCTGTGTGTATCTGCCCCCCTCTGCTGGTATGATGATGATATAGAAGATATCTGCTGTACATTGAAATGTATATAGTTATAAATGTCATTAGCATTAGCATTAGCCCCAGTCCACAATGACATGAACTGTATGCATTGTGCTTTTATCTGTGTTATTCTTTTGTACAGTTCTGATCATTTTCAGTGATGGCTGTCACCTCTATGGACCGTAAAGACCTATTCTAGTCTAATCTTATAGAGTATTCTGGATCATTTACATGAAGACAAACTGAAACAATCCATGATTGGTAATTTATCTTTATTGTTTAAATCCACCAAAAAGTTTCTGCAGAACTACATCCAACAGCATTCATTGTTTTTGTCACATCAACAGGCATGTGATGATGGTGTGACATCCTGAGTGTCACGTGACATCACAGCATCAACACATGGCTCGAACGGGAGACCAAAACTAGACAGTCCGTCCGTCGCAAAGTCTGTCATCAAGAAAAGCATCTCGCCGCTGCCCGTGTACACGAGCACAAACAATGACTCATCAACTGTCCTTCAAAGTGCCAAACCCACCTTTCTGGCTCTTCATCATGACATGAAATGAAGTGAGTGGATGTGGGCTCTCTGTACATGGGATCATATGCTTTTCATGATTTTGACTTGAATTACTTTTTGGAAAAAACATCTGACAAAATTCTGGCTGTGAAAACTATCAGAAAACCGGTAACAGTTCCATGGTTGTCAACAGGACATGGTGGCTTCAGCTTCAGCTGCTAAAAATCAGTTGAAAGAGGGTTTGTAAAGACTGATTATGCATTGACTGTATCAAACTTTCAATAATGCTTGCATTGATTCAGCTCTTTTCTCTTTTCTTTTGCTAAAAGTGCTTATTCATTGTTAAACTGCTTTCTATTCTACATTTCTATATCTACACTAGTTGTCTAAAGAAGGCTTCTCCTCTTTCGATCCAACACACTCGCTTTTGGTAACATTTGCCACTTTGGACTATACATCCACGCTGCTTTATCCCCTCTGCGTGGAGGATAGTATGGCTAGTTTCCTTTAGTACCATCTGAAGGATGAGCTCTTCACACAGCCGACACAGAATTCTTGTTTTCTCCTTGAGAAAACAAGGGTGATTATAATTTAGATTGTGACATTCTTGTACAAAAAAATTGCATCACTTTTATGGCTATAGTACCTAAGAATACTGTAAATGCAATAAATCATAGGACTCTTGGCAGAATGTCACCATCAAATCTTTTCTTTTATATTGCAGTGTTTCAGAATAAGTACAATCTGAATAAAACTGTGGGAGAAGATGTGGAGTGTGCATGGAGTGTGTGCATCCTTCAGCAGGAAGTGGAAAAAGGAGAAACAAAAAGGAGAAAGTGGCATCAGAACAAGTCGAGCAAAGAATCCCTCCCACACGTTTTGCATAAATCTTTTCATTAAATCATCTGCTATATACACAAAATCATTTCATCGTTAAATGTACAGCTCATTCAGAACCAGCAGGGCGCTGAAACAGTCAGGTGACCAACCACTGATGCCGATCACATCAAAACCAAAAGTTCTTTTCCAGTAAAGTAAGTTTTTCTTCTAAGAATAATGACGTGTTCACATAGCTCCAACAGACCTGAGTCAAACCACATTCACGTCTGAGCCAAATCCTTGTAAACCAAAACGTCTGAATTCCTCATTGTATGGAAAATAGCTCCAGACCAACGACACTACGATTTCAGTTTGTACCCAGGTCTGCCTGAAGGTTCGCAGACAAAAACATCAGAAGTAGATGATGGACAGACCAAAGTGACCAATTAAATCAGAGAAAAGATAAATTAAAGCAGTCGTTTTTTTTAGCACAGATGCCATCATAAGCACAGAAAACTGAGTAAGCGATTTTTCTGTTCTGAACAATGTGAGTTTTTTTTGCCTTGAAATGAGGCGAGTGAACAATCACTTCTTTGTACAATAATCCATTGATCATCATCAGTGCACAAAAGTAAAAGACAAAGCACACAAATCCAAAAACTAAATTTGAGACAGATAAAGACAAGATTAGATTTAGTTGCTGTTTTTTTTTTTCCTTCAATATTTTGTTTTTTCATTTAGGTTTAAAACACACACATTTAACCAGCTGTAGAAGGTTTACATAAGAATTTGGATTCATCCAAAAAAAAGCACAGTTTTTAAGTCAGTCCAGCTTTCCTGGCTTCATGGTGGACTGGTCCAGTTCAAAGATTAGTTGACTACTGGTTTCGGCTGGAGCATGACTGTGGTGATAATGCAGCGTTGTGTGGGGCTGGCAGCTGCTGTACGATGTTGACGGGGGCCACACACTGACCTGTACGAACCCTGTTTGTCCACGCTGCACACAGCTCAGCAGTACCAGAGGCCTCTCGCTGTGGCGAATGCCAATCAAGAGACTGTCTACACGAAAAATCGTAGGGGGCCCTCTAAGGTGGAGGGGGGGGCTCAGAGAGCAGAGAGGAAACAGAACGATGGCTTAGGAGACAGAAGCAGAGCTGGGACAAGGGGACAAAGCTGATGGGGCAAAAGAGTTTCTGCAGATAAAGCAGGTTGAGAGGAGAGTGGAGCTAATGGAGCGTGGTGCCAATGGGGGGTGCAAGGTGCAGGTAGGGGCGGTCCACTGATGATATAGAAGCCACACAGGAGGAAAACGACACTAGATCCAAAGTGAGAGAGAAGCCCTCAGCACATCCAGAGAGATGCCTGTAGAGAAAACAGAAACAGGTTAGACTCTGACAAACTTCACTCAAATGATGTTTCCCATCTGGTTTCAATGCAGTGACATTCCTGCTTCCATCCTTTCATTTGTTTGTCCTTCATCATTTATTTAATACTGACACCCTCTCATGTTCTTCAGTGAAGTCTTCAGGACATTTCTGAACAGAATTCGTCTCAACTCTCATGACGTGCTACCTGCAGGCTGCTGTGCGCTCCGCTCCAAACTCATAACGGTTCAGTTGTCTGGATGGAAAAAGTCGCTGGAGGCTTTTAGACTAGGATAACACAAATCTGCAAAGCAAACAATTCAGCCTTTCTGACGACGTGTTTATTCCTCGAGGCGATTTAACGCCAGTGTTACAAACACATCGTTTACAAGAAATGACTGACACATGCATTCCCATTATTCACAGGCTCAGACTATCACCAGACACATTTGACGGGTCATAACCTTTATTGAACATGTCTGTAAATCTACAGCAGATGAGGTGCTTTTCTATTTGTCAATGACTAAAACTCCATCAGTTCAGATGAACGATCCATGTCAGTCTTTCTTTTCATTCACTCCTAGATATTTCTTACATTGTGTGCTGCTCAGTACATCACTTCATGTTTGTGATGTGACTGTAATGTGCACTATTATCTGTTCCTCAGGTGTTCTACTTGTCTGAGTGCAGTTCTACTCTCCCATCAGAGACATCCTTCTTTCTTTTGTGTATGTTACATGGTAATCAAGATTTGAGTGAAACCAGCATATTTGACAAAGGTTTGTCAGTGTGTGATACAAAAATAAAGTGTAAAGGTAATAAAGATAACGTTTGATAAAGATCCAGTGTCTCTACACAATCAAACGTTATGTTTCCTAAAAAGAGATGATTCATGTGAGAAACTGTCTAATGTATGATTGCAACAGGTTTGGAGTTTATGCGTTATTGTGTTGTGTTGTTGTAAATGTTGGTTTCCAAACTGAGAAAACTCAAAAACCCAGCAAAAAACCCTCCACAGACCGCATGTGAGTTGTCATGTGTTGCTGGATGTCATCGTCTGTGTTCATTCTGTGCACACATCTAGGAAGACGAAGATGAGCTGACCCACCTGACCTTTGTCATTCAGTGGCAGACGACTTCAGCAGATGGTTTCAAGGTGTCGAGAGTTCTGCAGTGATAGAGGGAAGAACTCACACTGAATAAAGACTTTTTTCATAGTTCACCATGTGAGAAAACTGCATGAATGGTATTGTGTGTGTGTGTGTGTGCGTGTCTGTGTGTGTCTTACTGGTGTGTCGTTCCACTGCCGTGGCAGATCTTCTGGCTCAGGAGGGTAGGACATCCAGGATGGGCTACGGTATGAAGATGGCGGTGACATGACAAAGTAGTCAGAGTAGCCCGGGCGGTTGGCTGATATCGCGTACACTGCTGTTATTGGATTTCCTGTGAAATGATAGAACACAAGAGCTCACATTTCTCTGCAATCACCAAGTCTCTCTTGAGTTCTGGTGTCTTACCTGAGTAGGTGCTGATGGACTGGTCGACAGTAACAGCAGGGAAGGGGGTCCTGGAAAGTGGCAGGTACGGGGCGCCGTTGTGCTGCTGGGCCTGCAGGTCAGAGGCCTCTGACACACGAGGCTTCAGACTAATATCAGGAGTGGAGCTGAGAAGAAAGAACAGATGTTTTTTGTGATGCTGGGTGTTTTGTGTTATAGCCAGTGTGACTCTTCTATGATAATTCTATGCACAATACAACAATACAAACCTATTCTCTTCTGAATTATGTTTTTTTTCAAATACCTAATTTTCAGAGACATGGGAGCATCTTCTTTCCTTGTGCACTGAGCACTGGATGCCTTGTCTGCTGTGGAGGGACAGTCTGTTCTCCACAGACCAGTTTACTTCACACTTCATCCACTAGGTGGTGAACATCACCCTTCTTCCCATCTTCCTCTCCCTCACTGCTGCTTAAGTGCCCAGCAACAGCCTCCAAAACAGCATTCAAATGATGAAGCTGCTCTGCTCATATAATGTGGACCAACGCATGACAGAGAGTAAGGCAGAGGTTGAGGGCGTGTGGAGTGAGCAGCTCACAGGAAACTGAATTATCATCTGTAGTTTCACACTCGGCTGAGAATTTCCATCCCAATGTGATGAGAAGTCACTTCTGGTCTAAGGAATGAAAGCCTACACTCTGTAATGTTTCTCCTCATGTATATGTTTTGCTTAATAAATCACATCTATGTTTTGAATATTAACAGTATTTGCTCGATGGGCAGTACCGTCGTAGTGAGGTTCCTGGTGGCGGTCCGGGTCTGGAGGGGATCAGAGGTGGAGGAGAACCGATGCCCATATCAGGAAGCTGTGTGAACCGGAAACCCTGCAGTTGCCAGAGATATCATTCCATCATCATCATCTGATTCTCAACTCAAACTCCAAAACGTAAACGTGAAGTGACAATACAACAACTAAAGTCAACTTGCTAAAGATGAAATAATAATAGGGTAATAGGGAATTCTGTGACAATCAACTTATCTGTATATGTATACATTAAACAAAAAAATCGACTTAATCATAAGGAAGTAATCATTTCTTTGTCTTCTTTACTGACATATCAACTACATTTCACTTAACCACATAACCACACAACAACAGGACAACCCTCTTCCTCTCTTCACTGTGAATGTTTTTAGAAATACAAGTGTAAATCTCCTCATCCACAGTACAGGAGGTCATACACCTGCTCCAGCTAGCCACGTGAACATTTACCTTCTTGTCTGTGTCCGTAAAAAAGTTAGTGAAGACCATAAAGTATGAAGTACCTCATGGCAAACATGCATCTGTGACTCTGACCTCTGACCTCCAACATCAAATCCCACCCTCACCGGCTTTGGCAGGCTACACTGGTGCATGTCCTCATAGCCTACGCTCCTCTGCCTGCCTCCACAGGGATGGTTCATGGTCCCTGGGGCGCTGGTCACACCATCGCTGTAGTGGCTGGTGTGGGACGGGTTGTAGGCGCTGTGGGCGTGATGGTGGTGGTGGCGGCGGTGGCTGCAGGTAGAAGAGGAGCATGTTAGTGAGAAACACTGAAACTTTCTCATGTTCGTGGTCTCTGCTGCAAAGAATCGCTCGAGTAAATAATCTGTGAGGCATATAGATTTTACTTGGTTGGAGGGGAAGGTGCGTCATGGTCTGGAGTTGCAAGGCTGAAGGCGTTGCCTAGCAACATATGCATCTGTGTGCGGACTTCGTCAATGGATGGCTGTGAGCTGAGTGTGGAGGAGTCAGAACCACGGTGAGCTTTCACCCCCAAGCTGCCAGTGCCAGTAGATCCACCTCTATAGCCCAGAGAGCTCATCAGACAGTCCACGTTGGTTTCCTCAAACGGCTCCGGTTCTCCCTGTGCACGCACAAACACATATACATAAACACTCAGTTACTGATATACGTTTTTAGGAACCACATCCTGTTTGTAGTTTATTGCTTGTTCCTCCAGAGACAGTGACTTACGACACAGCATTCCCACACAAAAACGACTCCAAGAGCCTGAAACTGATGCAGAATATCTACATTCAGACAAACACACATGCGTTTGTGTCCTTGCACATCCAAGCCTTTGATTCACTATCATGCCACCAATCTGAATCCATGAACAGACTGTAATCATATTCACTCATTGACATTCAGCAAGCTGCAGCTGCAGCAGGAACTGATTTCACTTCATTCAGCTGTTCCTTCCTGTATGTTTCTAATCTTTTTGTAATTCCTTCCATTCCCACCTCACTATTTATTGATCTGTTTGGTGCAGGTTGTTCAAGTTCATAGAAAGGTAATTTGGTTATGTGAGTTCATAGTGCCGGTAAGAGTGAGAGTGCGGAGCAGAGGAGAAGGATTCAAGTTCAAAAATGCTCTCAGAGGATTATTATATCATTTGGTCCAAAGTGTCAGAGCTTCCCTGAGCTCCCAGCATCCCATCATGGGACCTCTTTAGAAGATGGTGGGTTTCATGCCCATGTATATCATCTGCTGAGAGGTCACACCTCCATATTACAGCTCGCCAGCTCAATCAGAATTCCTCAAGGTGTTCCAGGACCTTGATGCTGGATATTTTTTCTGCTACAGTAAATATCGCTCTGCTTGCGGATATATCAACCTGCTGCAAGTGTTGAATAGCCCTCCTTGGACAGGATAATATTTACCTCGCTACGTGGGGAAAAGTAATAATTAGCAGGTATTTTAGTCCTGTCTGAATGTGCCATGCCAGTGATCATTACTGCGCGATGTCAGTACAGATTACTGACTTTTACCTACTGTAAAAGGCTCCCTGAATATTACCTCAGGTAATACTTATCCCATGTGAATAGACCTGCAGTAAATATGTGTGTAGATATTTGATCATATCCTGTTTGAAAATGTTTTTTCTTTTTTGTTTTTGGTGCACTTTCAAGCATGGAGGCTCTTGAAGAAGCATTCAATTTTGTATTAGACAGTCGGAAAAGTCTGTGAGATTTTGAAGCTGAAGAATTCTGTGTGACAAAATGAGTGGCTGTGAACCATGGCCTCGACTGCATCTGAAATCTGACTTCCTCACAAACTAAAATTAATTTCTGGTCATTCTAGCCCTTTCCCTCATGTCAGTGCCATTTTCTGTGATTTGCCTGGAAAGAGTGTGGTGCGCACTATAGTCATATGGCATGATGACAGGAGGCGGTGTGTGCCTGGATTGACCCCTCCCACTTGTGGTAGTTTAGATATTTCTTATCCTGTACAAATTGACCATTTATATTACCAACGCCTTGTGGTAATGTGACATCACCCCATGTGGCTAGAATTTAGAAGCAAGAGCTTGCCTGATGTCCTCAGGTACTTCTATCTGCAGCAATGTAATGACTCGCTTTTCAATGAGTTTTCCACCATAAACTTACATCGTAGCCGTTGTTTCTGATGCCCCTCCTGGATCGTTCTCTGAGCACCAGCAGGTCCATCTCTGTCTCCACAGGGCTGGGGCTGCTCAGAGACTGTCTGCTCCAGTAGGTAGGCTCCCGCGGGTGAGAGTACCTGAAGAATTGGGGCAATAAGGGCTTTTTTCATTTTTTGGGGTGTTGATTATGTGATAATTATCAGTCCATTCAGTCCAAAATGTTTTCATCTGGTGTCTGTGATCCGACATAAATATTCAGCTTGTTACCAAACAAATAAGCAACTAGTGCAGATCTGCTATTTACTATTTGGATTACGCTGAAATGAAAAGAAATGACCTGAACATGAGCAGTTGTTATTAGACTGTGAATGAGTGATACGGGTCCAACACACCAATGTTAGGACACATCTGCCAAAGCATTGCAAGTCTCAACAAAAGGGGGACCCACACATGCCTACAATACTTTGCAGAATTAAACCAGCTGAAGGGAATCTGACACCTTTGTGAGACCTGCAACGCCACTGGTATCAGCTCCGAGATTCATTTTGACCAGTTTAAAATGGAATCAACCAAAAAAAGCAGGTTCTTTGAACACAAAAGGCTTGGAACCTTTGAAACTGAGGCTTCTATCAAATACAAAAAACATACATAACAAACATAACAAAATATGCTGGACATTGAAAACACATCAGATTTTCCTCTCTGATGTGTTTAAACACAATCCTGTGATGTTTTCTTTGCATCCTGAATATCAATATTTCATCAAACCACCAGTCTTACGAATCCCTGAATTTTGGCCGAGGCTACACTTTATTTTTTTGTCTGAACCTCAAATGAAATTACATGATGAAGAATGAACAACAGATGTAGGCACCTGAACAGAATGTAGTGTCATTGTATTTTGTCTGTTATACATTATTATGAAATAAAGTAACTGTACAATTCAATGAGGAAAGGGGAAGTGATGACTTGATATTGTATATAATAAAATTCTTCTGATGTTCATGATGATTTAAATTAAATTAAATAAATCAAATTAAAATTTGTAACTTGTAAAAGGAATAAATGCCCTTATACCTCTTATGACACCCCCGCGAATGAGGCCCTCTTCTCCTCAGCGGTCATCGGCTCCTTTACCCCGTTGTCATGCCGACTGTGCCGGGTATCACGGTGACTGTAACCGTGGCTGCCAGTCTCAGACAGTGAGAACTCCCCGTAACCCTTCCGCCGGGCTTTCTGACGTAGTTTGTTTCTGTACTGCTCGATGTCGGACTTCTGCTTGAGCCCACTATTATTTGTCTGTTGTAATACATTCAAGCAGAGATATAATAAATTATCATTTCTGGGCACAAATCTTTAAAAAAACAACAACATTTTATTTATCGTCTTTTGAGACGACAGTGTGCTTGAACAGACGGTGTGCTGAGCCTCCATCGGGACTTTTTGCAAACCAACTAGAAAATCAGAGAAACTCTTTATTTTCTGCTTTGAAGTTAATAGATTAGAACTGATTTATCAGCGGTGTGTAGAGGGTGTAGAGCAATTGGGTAAGATACATAGGGGATAGATGAGCTGTTGCAATAGCAGCTAAATTCCGAAGATAATTCCTAGATAATGTGACAGAAGTAACCAAAAGTAACAAAGTAGCAAAAGTTACAAAAGTACAAAAGTAACAAAATGATTCTAAAGATAAATACAAAACTAGCAGCTGAAAATACTGACCACACCACATGAAATCCAAATGTGTGTGTGTGTGTGTGTGTGTGTGTGTGTGTGTATGAGTCAGTGTGATGTTCCAGTTTCTCTTTGCCCAATACTGTCAAGTATGCAAGCTCCTAGCACAGAGCACGAATGCCTGGGAGGTGTGTGTATTGGCATTATCAATATATGTTTGCATGTGCAGACTCACCTCCCCGTTGAGGATCACTGAGTCTTGGCTGTGGGAAGATGATGAGGGGTAGGAGTAGGTTGGCTGGGCCGTCATGGGGTTTAATGGTGATGAGACGCAGAGAGCCCGTATGATCTTCATAGGGGTCTGAAAGAAGAGGATGACAAAAAAATACATAAAACTTATGAAGTTTTTATATATATATATATATATATACACCACACACACACACACACACACACACACACACACACACACACACACACACACACACACACACACACACACACACATTATTCATACAGCTTCTTCTTCTCCTTTCAGCTTGTCCCCTCTTCAGGGGTTGCCACAGCGAATCATTGATTTCCATCTTTCCCTGTTCTCTGTATCCTCTACTCTGACTCCAACTACCTCCATGTCCTCCCTCACTGCATCTATAAACCTCCTCTTTGGCCTTCCTCTCTCGTCTCCTACCTCCAACTCCATCTCTAACATTCTCCTACCAATGTATCCACTGTCCCTCCTCTGCACATGTCCAAACCATCTCAATCTAGCCTCTCTAGCTTTTTCTCCTAACCTTCCTGTCTGTGTTGTCCCCTCTGATGACCTCATTCGTAATCCTGTCCATCCTGGTCACCTCCTACAGAGAATCTAAGCATCTTTGTTAAATCCTCCAGGTATTTGATATAAGTAATTTTAGCCAACTATGGTAATTTAGGTGAAAATGCCACTCTATTAGCACAAAAAAGTAATAACGAGTGCGAAAAAAGTCCTCAAACGTACAGCGGTGGTATTTACCAGAGCATTCAGGGCAATCGTCAGAGCCTGCAACAGGACTGAACTGTTCTTGGTTGTCCATGTCTTGTCAAATGCAGTAACCTGGACATGGTTGCCACACACACCCAAGACGATAAACTGGTGTCATTGGATCTCCGCTGTTAGATTTACAAAACTGAGCAATGATACATCAGCTGTATGTGGTGTTTAGTCTGTGTCTGAAGTGCTCTGGTGTCCGTACAGCAGATGGAGCGCTGTGTTGTGACTCACTGACTGACATCATATGTCCGACTGCTTCACTGTGGAGCTGAACCAGTATTTAATGGCTCAGCTTCAACCCACAGTGAGCCCACGCAGCACCTGATTCGTTTATCATCCTGCATTTTACACTGTGACCAGATCAGGTGGCTTTCACAAGCAGCTGAGGCTGCAAAAAACACTTTGGAAACTGAGACATGTTTACTCTGATGACACGCTCCTATTGTGTCATCATGTTTTGTACTCCAATGACAACATGCTGAAAGTGGCGTGTCGATGTGTTGCAGTAAAACTTGAGGACACGTCAGGAGTTTCTCCTCCAGTTACAATCTTTGTGTTAACTGGCTCCAAACACTGATCTACATACCAAAGGAGTGGAGTATTATCATCCAACTGAAATCTTTCATTTGATTTCAGTGGATCTGACACGTCACAGCTGGATGATCTTTCTTTCCTCTTGTGCCTTCAGGTTAATAATTCTTTCACTGACAAATATTTGCAAGAACAATGATACTCCCATCAGCGTAGTTTGCATTCATGCGATTTGTTCCAGGTCCCAGTCAAAGCATTGGTCAATCCAGCGGACATATCACAACAGTACTTGCGCCGAGGCTGAGGTTTGCAACCATGACTCGTCCTCTCCAATCACATAACAGCAGACAGTTAAAGTGCACGTGCCTAAAACAATCCCAACTGGAAATCCATACCCATCATTTTTTTCAATGCAGTGTCAAACGCTCATTGATGTGAGAGCTATTTTGCTGTGACTGTGTAATGGTACATGAGCAGACAGAATAGCTGGAGCTGCTGAACCCACCATGAGAGTTACCTGGAAGCTGTTAGGTCAGATTACTGTGCACTTGAAGGTGCTGCTGCTGAGTCCATGCTGACTGTTTGAGGCATCAGCAGACCTCAGCTTTAAGTTCATGTACTGAATATTCATGAATAATGCAGACGTTCTTCAAGAGAAAGTCGTGTAAACATGCAAGCAAACAGTGTGTCACATTGGATTATGTCACTTTACTCCTGAATGACGTTTGGAGTGAAGTTAAACTGCTGCAGGAAATGTGAATGGCCTGACTAATACATGTATTCTTTCCCATGAATTTGATTCCATCAGTGATGCAGACGTGTGCTGTTATACTATGACTCAGCAAATAGTAGGCCCCTGTGACATCACTGCACTCATCCCTTCCACTCACACAAGTCTTTTTATTATTACATTGACTCATCAATGTGTGACTGATCTTCATTATTCTCTCCCTCTTTGGGGCTCAGTCTCACTTCTTTTTTCCACTTCACAACTCTTCACAACTTCTGTCCATCTAGTTCTTGAAGCAATTGTGAGAAAATGAAACAATTACTCATCCCCTCCTCTCCTTTGGGTCTCCATTCATTGTCTTGCGTAAACACTATAAATGACCCGTTACTGTGAACATTAACTTGAGAACAAGAACATCACTGGATAGAGACATAGGCAACAGATTCTGTGGAAGAAAACGTGTGTTAAATGAAACACTAAATGAAAGCCTCCTGCTTTCAAACAAGAATCCCTGTCGGCCTCATGTTGTCTTCACAAATCCCACATACCAGAAAGGTTCTTACCGCTAATGTCTGGACAGAGTTTGTCAGGAGGTCACAACAATATGACAATAATTCAGTCTTTTCAAAACTACTTAACAAGACTTGATAATACATTATCTGTCGAGATCTATTGCAAAATTCTCGTTTTTACACAAAATGAACCCAAATGACCATTTAGGAACCATTAAAGAATTATCCATTAAAAGTCCATTAGTTACTATTTCGAATTCAGACGTAAGATCCCTTCAAACCAAGCTCATTTGGCAAGAATGACGAGAGGCCACACACTGACACTGAAACTGACACTCTTCCTCGAAGCATGATGCTTCGAGTGCTGTGGGTTGGAGGGATGTGAAAGACACCGTATGCTGTCCAAACTTTCTGCACCCTCTTTACTCCAAAATAACCTGATGAAAAGGCAAAGGTCCAAGCAGCTGAAATGTGTCTGTTCATTCTGTACACAGCAGAGAGCGTATGTGAGCTGGTTTCATTGTGTTTGTGTCTCAAACCTTTGATGTGACACCGCTACCACACGAGTCACTGAGAATGATGCAATCCATTCGTTACCAGTGCTTCTTTGGGTCATCAGGAGCTTTTATGGTGTTTCAGTTTTTAGTTATCAATGAGAGACGTGTCTTTTGTTTGTTCTCTCCATCTTTCCTTCTCCTCCATTAGATGATTATATGATGAGATGTTTTTCAAGCCGGCCTGCTAACCGTTCTCACCATTAGCGGTCCTCTTGTGCAGATCTTCTTTGCCGTTCTTACTGCTGCCAGTTGCAGTCCTCCGGCCGGAGGAACTCTTCCCGGTGTTTAGCTTACCAGAGCCGCTACTCGACACCGAACCCTCCTCCTCGCTTGGCAACCGCCTGCAGTCGCCATGGCAACAGAGAAAGATGAGGGAGAGAAGGAAGGAGAGTGTTTGTAAATGGCAGAATGTACACAAGGCTCTCACTGCAAACTGGAAACAGACAACAACCAATTAAAAAGAGTGTGTGCATGTGTTTCATGAGATGGAAGAACAGAAGTGATGATTTGGTTCTGCAAACAGTTTCATGCAAAATACAAACAAATCAAATGAGAAAGAGGGAAAGAGAGTGAATATGTAGGACAAATCTAAAGGGACAAGTAGCAACGACAATCCTGATTTTCTTTGGCAGGCTGTTCTGCAGCCAAAGGCCTTTTTTCTGAACAAACATTATTTACAGCAGACACACATTTATACAAAACAGGTACTGACACGTCCTCCTCCTCTCATCCATTGGTGCATTCTACACAACTGTATTGGTCTCATGGCCAGTCATTGATCCAGTGTCACAGCTGATTATACTGCACTTGGACAAATGGAAGAAAAGACGAAGTGAAGCACATTTAGACTGTAATTTAAATGAGTGCAAGATTAAGGGAACACACGCGAGTTGAAGTTGTCTCCCGAAATCCAGCACTGTATTAGTTGTTCAGATGGCTGGCAGGAGGAGGAACGGGGAATGGTTTGGGTAGAAAATAGATATTCTCTCTGATTTTGCCTGACAGACCACACACAGAACACACACACTTTCCAGCCTGAAGGCATGCGAGCACAGCAGCTCCTCACCATGACAACGTCTACAGGTGGTGTGACATGCACAGACCGGCTCGATGAGACATGGACGAGCCACGGGCGAACCTAACACTGTCTGTGTGAGACTGAGTCACAGTTCATGTGATAAACTGCTGACGGATGAAGGGAGAGGGGCAGTGGTGTTTCATGTGGATGTGCTGGGGAAAAGAACAGTGCAATCATAGAATATATAATCACATTACTAAAAAGTCCTGTCTCTTTCTCACACACGACAGCCCCCTGGAAGCTGCACGGAGCACAAATGCAATCAAACTTCCGCTTTAGCCTGTGGTTAGTCTATTCCCTTCTCTTCCTCGCCAACAAACAGAGATGATTTAAGTCACAAACTCAAAGACAGAAACAGTATTTATTATGAGTGCTGACAACCATCCATCCAACTTTATTAAACAAGCTCATTGTTTATTGTTTACTGTCCTTTTGAATTGCAATTTCAAACATAACTAAGATGTTGTAATCTAGTAATGTGAGTAGTAAACACCAACTGTGTTTGTCAACTTGTTCTCGACCCGTCCTGTTCTCTTGCTTTCATTCTTGTCCTGCAGTTACATCAGTTTTCCCAGTCATTCACCAGAATGTCTGATTTACTTCCTTGCCTTTCCGGTCCTGCATCAGTAAGTGCTGGTAAAGTGCTGAAGGACTCAGTGACATCAGCCTCATGTCCCCCCGTAAGTAGCGCTCAGACTCCAGATGAATGCCAACAGAGCAATAAGGCAGCATCTGTATTTCATACTGTGAGAAGGAGGAGGCAGTCCAGGTAACAGTTTGAGTTAGCTGAAACCGCTCTTCAGCAACATAGCAGCAAGACTGGCTGACGACTGAATCTGATTTGCTGTCCAAAGCATCGTACCACCTGTCGACATTCGAAAACATACATCAAAAGCTCAAGAGACAAGAGAAAATGTTCCTGTTCAGCCGAGTATCTGTGACATGGTAGCAGTTGTGATGGAGTGCGCTCCTGCTCATCCCTCTGTGCTCAATGTGCCTCCAGTTAGAGGATGAGATTCTGCCTCACGCTGTAATTAGTGCACTAGCAGGTCAAAGAATAGCCTGTGATACCATCTTTGACTGATTCCCTCTAAGATGGAAGTGGGGCACATACATACGGCTGGTAGGGCTGATTATCACAGCTTTCTGTGCCGCGATCATTCCCTATGGCATGGCTTTAGCCAGGGTTATAAATATACATGTGTTAATCACCCTGGGGGAGCAGAGCAAAACTAATCCCACCTCCATTCATTTTCCATAAGTGGTGTTTGTATATGAGCTAGTGTTTGTGTGTGTGTGTGTGTGTGTGTGTGTGTGTGTGTGTGTGTGTGAGAGAGAGGCAGGAAGAACCTCATTTTACAAGTATGATTTGCTTAATGTGGGAGTGTGGGGTTGTTTTATAGTAAGAAAATGTCTGAGAATAGAAGGATTCAAAATACGTTTCATCTTTCTTCAAATAAAACATGCATGCAGTATCTCAGATTAGAGCTAACGTCCATGAGCCATGAGACGTAAACCACTGCAGACATGATGCTGTTCAGACGAAGATCGAATCAGTCCTTTCTCCTGCAGACGTAAACACAAACACTTATTATCCAGTGAAGTGGTCGAATCCTCTGCTCGAAGTTAATTTCTTTAAAGTAGCTTTAGAGTTGATGAGCTCCAGTATCTAAAACCGAAAAAAAATGAAAGAGTGATGGATAATATCTTATTTCTAAAACGACCACACTCCACGTTTATTGTGTGGCGGTAACGATGCCTATTTAATTTTGTTGTTACCTTCCAGCAGGTTTCATTGAACACAATCTTTTTTCAGCAACTACTGTAATTGCACTCAGCCTTCATATTCAAATAGGTACAGTTGGGCTGCTCTATTATTCATGTGTGCACTGTCACATATGTAGTACGGATGTTCCTTTTACTGACAAGAAGAATAACTGCTCCAGTAACTCACTAAAAGTCTTCACATAGGTGCTACTCTATTCTGATCAAAATGAAATCATTTACTGAGTTTTTAACATCAGTGGGGAACAGCTGATGACAAGAAAGGTGAAGATGTGTGTGTGTCCCACCAGAGGGTCCAATAAAATAAAATATATCAACTGCAGTTCTTCAAAGAAGTACTGAGAACCTTCACAGAAGCTGCTGTGGATCCCTGCATGTGGAGAGTTGGACAAGTTGTTGAAGTGAAACAGTATTTTGTAAGTTGTATACTGTTTTGAACCATTGTAGATCCACTGTGAGCTGAACTGAGCCAGAGTTTTTTATGAAATTGCACATTTTTTTTGAAATTTCAGGTTGTTGATGTGCTCATACACTGTACATTACCACATTAATATTATGCTTGGCCATTGGAGATCAAACAACTGAACTAACATGAGTTTGACTATGATCATTATCATTATTATCATTGGATCGCAAAGGTATTGATTTTTGTCTGACAGCATGTGATATACAGCTTTTGCTAATTCTGTAATGTGTAAACATGCAGCCTTCTGCTCCAAACATGAACCAACCATGTCCGTCAGTGCCCCAGTGATTTTCATTATGTCCTTTTGCACTGAGGTTTCTGCTAACACATTATATATTCTACTAACATATTTGCCAGGACACTTGAACATGTTGGACATTGACCAAGGTGTCAGGCTATTATCATCTCAGGATTATAGTGGCAATTTATTCTCCCTGCAGCTCTTTTCCCTTCACATATTCCTCTTTGTGCTTCAGTCAGCAGCTCAGTATACGTTGGCAGTAAATGCATGTTTCCTGTAGACTCCTTGTTAACACTGGACTTATTCCCTCATCAAGTCAATCTGTCAGAGGCTGCACAGCCTTACTGAAGACTTCTCTCTGCTTAACACTGCACAAACACTGATGTCTGGTCCTCCAGAAAATCTCTGGCTTTTGTAAACTATCTGAAACAGCTGCTCGAAAAAAACACCAGGGCTCCCCTCCACAAGGCGTCCAGCTGGGAACAGTATGTCTCATCCACTCATTATTTCCCCTCTGTAGCAAGGAAGAATCACAGGATGTAGTTGTGTTGTCAATACGCTGCAGCGGTTCATATTAATGAGTCATGATTCAGCAGCGTGACAGATGGAGAGTCATTTTCACACAGAGCAAGAGTACCCTCTTTGCTTCAAATCTCACGTTGCAAACAGATCTTTTACCAGAGGGGGATCAGATATTGTTGGCCACTCTACTTTACCAAGGCATCCCACAGAGATTTATGTCAGGCTCCTCCAGTTTACCCTTTGCACCTCATCTGCCCTCACTCCCTCTTGTCCTCTGGATTCACTGTGCTCTCAGTCACAAAACTAATTCACACAAATTAATGACATCTCTGCTGGGGGCGCATCTGATTGGTTGACAGTACATTTTGAACAATGTGAATTTATAGATGTGTAAATATGTCTGTTTTGTGATGTGTTGTGTGATTCTACTGTGAAAATATGTCAGCATGGATTCATTAGAGTAATCTGACTGTCTGACACACAAATGAATCTGAGGTGAACTAATTTCATTTAATTCTTAATGTATTCATCATCTCCCGCTTGCTCTGGTTATGGGTCGCAGTTGTGCTGGAGCTGATCCCCGTTGTCAATGGGCAAACAACAAGGTACATCCTAGACGAATCACCAGCTCATCGCAGTGCAGCATGAAAGACAACCATTCACACACACACACTCACACCTAAGTTAAAGTGACCAATTAACCTTAGCATGATTTTGGAGGTGGGGGAAAACCAGAGAACCCAGAGAGAAGCAACACAGACACGGGGAGAGCTTGACAACTCCAGGCAGATAAACTCCGATGAATCGAACCAGGGACCTTCTCACTGGAAATGTTGGCGACAGTACTAACCAGTGCAGCACCATGTCACCCCGATGATGAAACATTGCTGACAGAATGTCACTTTGCTGTTTCCATACAAAGCCCATGTGTCACTGGTTTGGACAAGGACTGGATCAGCGCTCATCTTACCCTCCTTTATGGATGTCCGCAGATGGAGGCCTCTTGTTGGCAGTCCCATCCTGGTGGACCTTCTTATCCAATGACATTGACAATGGAGCATCTCGCACCGGCAGCCCCATCACTAGTGTCTCCTTGGTAACAGAAATGGTCTCATCGCCGGTTCGACCCATGTGCTTCTTGGCATAATCAAACCCCTGGACAGGCTGGAAAACAAAGGACTCTTAGCTCATATGTGCAAAATGGTGGCTAACATAGTGCTTTTTAAGTCAAAAGGGAAAAGTAGTGGATTCCAGGATATAAGACACATGCAAAGACACCAAAAAATACAGTATAAGATAGAGTCAACAGCAGAGCACAACATGAACTGCATTAAAGTGTGGGCTAATGAGCCACGGAAACTTAATGCTTGCATTTGTCATTGGCAGTAATGAGCAATAAGCAGCCACAGAAATCGAACACAGACATAGAGGCGCAGCAATGCATCGCACGGATGGTATAAAGCCAGAAAGAATAAATGATTTAAACAATAAAAAAACATGACACATCACTCAGGCTGACTTTTATGGAAGGTATTTTATATAACTATGAACAATCCACCAGTCTGCAGGTGTGTAGACATATTCATGCTGAGATTCTTTTGGAACTGGTTATTCTCTGGTCCAGTTTAGTTTGTACTGTTAAAAGGGTAAATCCATGTGTTTTGATTTCACTGCTCTCATGCTCTTTTGTTTGTTGAGATGTAGAATAGAGTTCAAATATATTCTGTTCCGTATTTTCTCCCAGATGTGACTAATAAATAATTGCAAAGCAAAGGGAAGTGAAACAGGATTTAGGTAAATTTACAATAAGCTCAAGATGGCACTGACTTTATTTTTAAATGTCAGTGCTTGGATAAAATGTGAAAGAAATAAATGGCTCAGTCTACTGTGACGTGGATTTTATCAGCAGCGCGTTTAGTTGCACTCAGCCAGTGTTCTGCACATGAACTCAAAATGAAACACACAGATGTTACTTCTACTGCAGATAAAGATGATTTGATGCTTTTTCTATTGCAAATCTTTCATCATCAGTATATATATATATTTTTAAATCTGCATGATGTTTAGCAGCACCTTTGATGTGAGCAGTGTGAAATGGATGGAACAGCAAAACAACAGACCCTGAGGCCAAGACACAATCTTTGCATTGCTAAATGCCATTCATGGCACAGAGTACAGAAGAGGGGGAGAAAAAGGAGGGAGCTGTCCTGTTTTTGTTACACAACAGTGTAGACCAAACTCTGATTTCTGCCTCCCCCCTCTTCTATTTTGAGCAGCTCTAAAATGGGCCCGCGTAATGCATCTGATGATGCATACCAAATCCTGAGTACATGTGAGGCAGCGTGGGCGTCCAGCTGACAACATGGTTAATAATTCAGTAGTCATACACACCACTATGCCATCAGCTAGCCTCAATGCACGAGGCAGAACGTTGAGGAAATTGATACGTTATAGACGCCACAGACAATGAAGGAGAGTGTGAAGAACAGGTGGTGTAAGATAAATGCATGGACTATGTGTTTTCACTTGTCTTCCAGCTGAAGTGGTGTGTTATGACACTTGTTCCTCTTTCATGTGGAAGACATATGAAGAGTGCAGACATGAATTTGCTCAAGGAATCAAAGAAATTGAGCTTGTGTATGTGATCAGTGAGGAACACACAGCAGGGGGAGGAGTGAATCTAATGTGCCTTTCCAAATATATCCCACTGCCAATATGCATTAAGTGTATGGATTATTGACATGGTGTCAGGCAGTGACCCAGACCAGCTTCCACACGAAAGCATGTGTCATCCAGTGACTGATGGCTAAAGGCCATCAAAGATAGACGATGGCTTTGACCTTCAAAAACAACATCTGGCATTAAACAACTCTGCAAGATCGTTCTGTCTCTTCTGTCCCATTCACACTTTTCAGATGTCTTTCCTTCTCCTCTCTCTGTCCGCACCATCATCTGCCTCTCGCACAGGTCCACTGACAGTTAACCGCCTGTTATCTCTGAGAAAAGAGAAAGATGACTATTGACTAGTCCTAGGTGACTATTCCTTAAAGATGTGATGTACGGAGACTGGGAACACGACCCCTCTGCAGCATGAAATTATCCACTTTTTCCATGCTTGTGCTACTGAACAGACACTTTTACTCCTGTCTAATTTTAACTCCAAGCATCAGCCAACAGCAACATGAGATACAGCAGATGGAGGAGATATTGTCTATTCCCCCTGTGGCCATATTGATTTAAATGCAGCTCTAGCAGGATGGCAGACGGATGCCACAGAGCTGAATAAAAAAATAAATGAAATGCAAAACAAGCCAAAGAATCAGTATATTTCGGTAAAATGAAGAACACAGCAGTGTATATACACAGGTGCACGTCAGAGGTGCCGCAGCGGTCAAATGAACTCATCAGGATGATCACAATGCAGCAAAGTGCCAAACAGCTTGGTGCTGTAGCAAACATGTGTCCTTCAAGTTTCTCCAATTCCACTTGTTGTGTTGTATACAACATGACAAAGAATCACTCAGAGGGAGAAAAGCTTTTATGAAAAAATGTACCGGCAGTACCAAAACGCGGAGTAATGAAGTGAGCTGGATTCCATAGAATCACTGCTCAATGCTTGAACACACATGCAGACCTCAGAGAAGCATCGATCTGGAGCTTTTGCTTGTATACAGAGGTGACTGACGGCTGAGTCGGCTGCGGTGGGTCACACACCTGTGTGCAAATACACATGTTAATAAACTGATTGAGTTGAAGGTGATGGAAGCGGAAAGGCTACGGTCAACTGAGAAGCTTATTGCTTCATAAATGTGAAACATAAGAAGCTCCACACAATGCAGGACAGCTTCTACTTGTGTTTCTCAAACATTAAAGGTGGTTTAGAAATTGTCAGCTGTCAGATTTTTCTTCACACTATAGAACTGATGCATCCGCTTCCCATGAAGACTGCGATCACCACTGCAACAGCAACTGACATTATCAACATTTAATCATAGACTATATCCACATCCTTACACTTTGAAAGCCAAAATTGCGCTGTGCATAATACATCTTATTTGTTCATGTACAAACTGGTTGAAGATGCAAAGAAAGTAAATATCGTGCTGAACATCATAGAGCCACTGTGTTTTTTTTCCAAACTCGTTAATATTTGATGTATTCTCTCATAACACAAAAGATCATTTGTGTGAAACGTTCACAAATGATGTGAAAGCGAATGAAACCTTTGCAAATGTATGAATGTTGTTGAAAATGTCCAGCACAGCAGCCCACCCCCCAGCCTCTGCATCTGGAGGGATGAGGACGGTGGAGGCTGGACTAAAATAACCCACAAATCAGCTGACACGCTACGCAACGTCAACCACAGGGGCAGACTCTGCAGGGTTCTCTGAAGTAATCCGTTTAAGTTCTAGTTGCAGCAAAGGGGTTTCAGCTAAACCAGAGTCCATGAGAGCATGGATATGACGGGGGTTTAAATGACTGAGGGAAGTGGCATGGAGGTGGTCTACGTGAGGAGGACAGGCTGTCAGTGGACTCACACCATAGCTCTGCCGTGTCAGTCCAGATGCTTTCATATTGAAGAACATGGCTGTGTGTCTCGCACACCTATCTGCTTCCCCTGTGTCATCAGGCCTCCCCCGATCCGCCCACCCCCTGCCTGACACTTTGTATTGATTTTCCCTCCGGCAAATGGAGATGTTGAAACAGGTCACGTCCACAAAAAAGGAGCCACATACATGAATTCACCCAGCAACAACAGCAACAAGCAACACAACAAGAGCAACAAGCAGCCAGCCAGGATCAACCTTCTCAACCCGTGACAAAATCATTACTACTGACACGCCTTCCACCAAACCAGTGTCTTGGAATGTACCTGGTGGTGGTAACTGCCCTCCCTTCGATAAGAGGTCTGGGGGAGAGTCAGAGAGGGGTTAGCGTGGAGCAGAACACAACAGAACACAGAAGAACAACTGGATGAAACAGCATTTAGGTAACAGACAGGCAGATCATCCCATCAGTCATCAAACTATCAAAGGTTCGTGATAACAAACTGAACTGGTTAAATATAAAACACTTTGTTCCATAAACCTTCTGTCACAGAATAAACCAGAACCTTAATTTGGACTTTCTTTTGCTGAAAATGAGACTTGCTGGTGTTTACACTCTGCCGAAAGGTGTGTTTGCAACTGATCACAATCAGTGTGTGTTCATTGTATGAATGAATGAATGAAGTGTCAGACAGTGATTTACTGACACCAACAGAGGAATAAGACCACAAACACAACACCAATCTAATGAGTGGACTCTGAGCTGTGGACACGAGAGCTGGTCAGGAGGCGAACGGATCTACGATGAAAAAGGTTTGATGGTCTGCCTGAACTTCCTTTACAACTTGTATGACCTTAAGGGTTTTGCTTCATTCTCCACCATGGAGGAACATACTAAAACTCCAGTTCTGAGGTTGAGGTGGGCCTACAATACTGCTCTTTCTTATTTCTTTTTATTTTACATTTAAAGACCGTGCCATTGGGTGGGATTTCAGTGGGTCCCTGGTATACCGTACCTACATATACGTACCAATACAGAGTAATTCACACAATATTTATTATTCACACAGCTATACCATCTCCTCAATTCATATCAAGTTGTTCTTAAAGACCCATAGTAAAGAAATGGTCCCATGGCCCCCTCTCAGCCAACATCTGCTCATATGTCTGTCACAGTTTCAATCTATGTTTTATATTCTGGTGTGGAACTGCTCACACCTTTGATATTTGGAGGTGAAACTGGAAGAACATATTAGAGCGGCTCTGTTGAGTACTTTATTGGTCAACACTTTAAATCTTCTTCCATCTAGGGACAGAAATATGCTGTGTATATGCTGTATAATGCTGTGTGTTGCTTCATTTAAAGCACTGGAGATATCACACATATGCAGGTTTGAAAACAACATGACCTGAATAAGAAGTGAACTGTGCTGCAGAGTGTGAACTGTCACATAAACATCACAGAGGAGGAAACTCACCAAGACATCAAACGTGAAATACATCCAAAGAATAATTAGAAACAAGACTTGAAGCACATCATTAGAACGGACCACTTCAGCACAAATAGATACACACATGTATGATGACACCAGACAGTTAGATGTTGTCACACATCCTCATTGGAAATAATTGACTTTTATTAAAGCTCTATGACAGTGAACACTGCCAGAGTGAAAAGGGCCGATATCACCCTGCGGTTCACTTCCAGTACACTGATCCCTGCCCATTTCCTCCTGCCGATTAGACTTCCCAGCACGCATGATTAACAAAGGCCACAGGCGATTGGGCAGCAAGAAGACGAATAAGCCCACACATATGGGATTCGTGTTTGTGACCTGAAGGAACAACTCAACCCAGTCTGCTCTCTGTGGTGTGTCACATAAATTACGTTACATAAGTCAGTTGACTGCGTTTTTCAGAACATACTGGAGTGGTATTTAAAGACAGTGAGCATGTTTTTAGCATTGGGAGAATAAAAAGGAGGAGAACTTTCTTACCTTTGAGCGGCTTTTGAAGGTGCGGAAAGCTCCTGTTTTAAAGATCACCCTGTTCCTTTTACACAGAATGAAGGCCACCATGCCAATCACCACCATCAGCAAGATGAGAGGTGTGAGGACTGCCATGATCCACAGGTTGCTGGGTGGTGTCTTTACCACAGCTGCACACACACACACACACTGCGTTAGAATCATGGGGCTGCAGGACATACAATGAAGACTCAGAAATCACTTATCAAAACAAACTCATGTTCACTGTGACATGATGATGAAAACGTCATTTTCTTCATGTTACCTGCAGATGTAATTACTGTACCTAATTACTGGAACCTTCTCCAGAAATTTTGTGAATTTCTCCCGGGAGATAAAATAAAGTATCTAGCTATCTATCTTCTCGATGAGCGCTGAGGGTGAGGTTAATGGTTTCATAAGGGTGATATAGAACATACTGAACGACATTCACCCAGTAGGCTTCAACAGGTCATCAGGATTCATGGAGGAGCTCAAAGCCCAAAGAGTCAAAACGGTGTCATGCACATTTCATTCTAAACTGAATTGGAAAAATTGTCGACCGAATGTTAATTAGTTCCTTGTCTGTCTCGACAGGAAACTGTTCCCCTCTGTGTCTGTCTGTCAGTGAGCTCAGCCTCTGAATTAAAACCAACTTAAAAATTAATTAAATTAAATTAAAAACTGCAACAAATTTGGATTATTTCTGACATTTGGGTAAATACAGGCCTCCACAGAGTCTCTGGTGACTGACTTCTAATAAAAATGTGATCAATCACACTAGGAGAGTGGGAAACGAGCTCACGTTCAGCTTGCACTTGCACAAAGTAGCCCAGTGTCAACGCCATGGTCTGTGAGTCCAGACTACTCAGGGTCTTTGCGGCAGTGCTTCCAGAGATGGGCGCGCCGTTCAACTGTGCATAATACGTCATCTCTGCTGGGTTCTTAGGACCAGGCAGTCGGCGCATGCTCACCATCTGAGGAAAGACAAACAGAAAGGCTTCGTGTGAAAAAGTAAAACAATAAAGGTATTTTCTGATTTCTAAGGACACTCGACTCCTTACGTTTCCTGATCGGACAGAAGAAGATGTTGAGCATCAACGAACAATGACAATAACAATGGACACATCACAGATTTAACAATGACAACTTCTGACCAAAGTTGACCAAGTTGACCAAGCTGACCAAAATATTACCTCATTTGGTGTTTTGATGGTGGGGGACAAAATGTGGACATGTGTACAGCTCATCAAATATTATGATATCACAATTAAAATGTCTTAATGTCTGCATGCTGTGGTGAACGTCTTAACCAGCAGAGGGTTTAATCATAAAAGCCCATACAAAGCAAGTAAGAACATGGCTGATGAAAACACTGAAACAAGATCAAGGTTTTGAGACTGGACTCAAGAGTCAGAATCTGCTTTGTTACCACGTATGTTGTACATGCCACAAATTTGTCTTGGTGTATGGTGCAACATTTAACAAAAAATTTAAAAAAGGATAAAAATACAAATAAAAATAAAAGTAAAAATAAAAAACTGACTGGAGACGCTCCATCGACTTTTACTTGGTACACTTTTTCTTCTTCTTACAGTCTTGTGATATATATTATGGTGATGTCGGTACAGATGTTGTCTTTGATGAGCTTGAGAGCAGGGACCCATTCCAGAAATAGGTTTAGTGGAAATCCAGTTTGTTAATTCTGAACTGAGGGAAACGCTGCAGAATGTTCCTTATTTCAGAGCTATATGACAAACCAAATTCAAATATATGAACCTATAAAGACGTTTGGTTTGATTTCTGTCAGTTTTCATGAAAATAGAAATGAAAAATCAGCAAATTTCCTTCATATCAGGATTAAAAACTCAGGATTTTAGCGAAACCCGCTTTGTGGAATGGGGCCCTGGTGACTTTGATAGCTGCAGCATATCCATCACTGGCCTATAGCCTCGTCATTAAAGATGTCTATGTTCATTATGTTCCTGGATTACTTCAGAAGGATATTACAGGCCTGTTCATTTTAAAGCTATACCTCCCATATGGGCAGATTTAACTCAGCACCTAAATTCCCTTTCTCTGCACAGCCACAGATTAGCACATCAGTGGCCTCATCAGAATCCGCCATCAGCTTGGTTACTTTGATCCTGTTGGACCATTTGCTGCAGGAAAACCACACTTGGGGCAAAACTACTGTACAGGGAAAACAGAGTCTCTTGGAATCAGAATTTCCTTTCATCACACATCAAACACCTTTTTTAATTTGACAATTATATCACACAATTCTATCAGCTGTGGTAATTCGGTTTTGTTGAAGATGGAGGGGAAATGTGTTATCAAACGGCTGAATGATTCTCTGTCTCTCTCTCTCTTCTCCTCTGCAGACATGAAGCTGGTCATCTGTGACTTCTCAGAAAAGCTGGAAAGTGTGTGAAGCATAAAGCCCTCAACGAATCAACTGCTGTCTTAATTTGCACAATATGGAGAAAGCAAAGAAATAAAAACAGACCCTCAATTCTAGTGGCTTTACATAAGTCATCCACTTTAAAACATAACACACTTTCATCCAAAACATTCAGAGTGTATTCGTGCATTCCTTCTTCCATTTTCACCTCACCTCCCTCCTCACCAACCATTCTGAATGACCCTGCATAATTTCTTAGGTTTACAGGAGGATGGACAAGAATCTGTCAGTCATAGCACTAAAAAAGAACGAAATGGAAGCACAAGTATGAGTTACTGTCAAAAAGAACGTACGTTAACAAATGGAACAGCGGCATGTCTACACATCTGCCACAAAGCTGTCTGTCAATGGTCGGGATATGTTATGGCATAAAAGCAAATGGAAAATACAAAACAGTCTTCTAATCTGCTCATTGGTTATGTCACATAAATCTTGCTATGTTGTTTCCAATGATCATAACACTAAACATGTGTTGGACATGACAAAATTCACGACTGTAAAAATCACTGATTAAACTTCCAAAAGATGTGAGGATTGACAATGATTAGCAACGATTAGTCACTTGGAATGATGTAAAAATGACAATGCTCAGAAAGAGTGACACAGATATTTGCATCCCACCTACCTGAACAGTGTAGCCACCCACAGTGGTCGCCCGTCGAGATCGTGTGATCCGGGCGTCTTGCCTGCCAGCTACCAGGAAGAGCTCAGCCAGCCGCTGCTCCATCGTACTGGCAAAGCTCTGGTAGTTGGCCTCCAGCAAAGAGCTGTCCACATCCTGGATCACTGTGCACACAAACAAGGAAGGACACATCACAGATTTAGGACATAATGAGCAATCGACAGGTGAGGTGCAGAGG
>NW_027613713.1:0-34757 GCF_965212315.1 Lampetra planeri
AATTTTTGTCATTGATTTTATTTTTGGTAAGTTATCTTATTGAGCTACATATACACTGACAATCTCAGTTCTGATTATGCTACACTGCCTTTCACCGGTTTCTCAAACATCACGAACACATCGGCTCCGTACTTGAGTTTCAGGTCCCTGGTGAGCTCGTTCTGCGTCTGTTCCAGCTCCTGGCGCTCGTTGATGTGCGCCTCCTGGATGTCCTGGTTCTCAGCCTTGACTGCTTGGAGTTTGGCAAAGAGCTGGAGAACGGAGAGCAGAGTTACTGGACACGTTCGGACCATCGCCTGACTCTAACTGGCTGACTTGCTTGTGAGGCTCCTCGTCTCCTCAACATCTGACCTTTGACATCAATAGACTTCTGAAGAGACTTTTGTTTTTCTTGCCTTGACCTTCTAGGAGAACAGTTCACACTATAAGATTGATTGTGTACCCACCGCTTTTTTTTGTTTCAATGAGGATATGAAAACTATGACGACGACAGTCACTGCTGTTATGGGCCCTATTTAGGTGGTCTAAAGCACATGGTGCAAGGCACAAAGTGGTGCAAAGTGGCGTGTTGGTATGAAATAATGCGTTGTTAGAAGACGCAAAAAGCAAATGACCAGTGACCAAAAAAAAAGGTCTCTAGTCAATAGATAGTAATGTGGGTCTTTAGGCGGGTGCACAAGACGCTGCTCAGACACGCTGCTCTAACACACAACCGTGAACAGGACCATCGCCAATCAGAGGCAAAGAACCGCCCCAGTCTGTCTCTTATTGGTTTAGACCACAATATGATCCTGTAGTGTGAGTTCAGTCACAGGAGAACACAGATTGACACAGATATGATACGCTGAAGAGAAAAAAATATTTTTTCACCCGCGCAGTATCAGGTGTGACCTACAAAAAAAGTTAGTCGCACTCTTGAGATAAAGACTACTACATACTTTGAGATTTTCAACAGACACAACATCCCGGTACACTTCAAACCCAGCAACACCCTGAGGCAGAAACCAGTCCACCCCAAGGACAAGACATCCAGAGACAAGTCGGATAATGTTGTGTCTGTCCATTGTAGCGATGAGTGAACAGACCTGTACTGGGGAAACTGAACAACTGCTGCAGAGGCACATGGCTCAACACAGGAGAGCTGCTCCCTCAGGACAGGACTCTGCAGTACACCTCCACATAAAGGTCAAGGGTCACTCCTTTGAGGATGAAAACGTTCACATCTTGGCCAGGGAGGATTTTTGTTCAATTAGAAAAACCTTCTCTCAAGCCCTGAGCCATCTTTAAACCAACAGAGAGCAATGTCTGTAGACCAGTTTAAAATATATGGAACATGTTAAAATCTTTGTTCTCATCATTTAGTGATGACATTTCTAAAATATCATTATTTCTAAAGGGGATGTTTCAGCACTTCAGGAAGCACCGCTGAAATGAGTGCAACAGAGGAGCGGGGGGGGGGGGGTTTCCCATCTTTGTACCAACCATATTTTTCAAACCAAACTGAAGCTTACAACCAATACATGAGCTCTAACAAAACCGGAATCTAGTTGGTGGTCTTGTAAATTGTAAATAGTGACCCTCTAAGATTCAAAGTCTTTGAAAAATCTCTGTCTGACACTAAAAACGTGTCTTTAGATGTGAGCAGGTGTGAGATGATAGTTTTCCAAGAGTCTTTTCAAAGTCTTCTGATGCAGAAGTAGCATGAGTATTATGACCCCTGGCCAAAATTATGGAATCGCCAGTCTTGAAGGATGTTCATTCAGTTGTTTAATTTTGTAGAAAAAAAAGCAGATCACAGACACCGCAAAATTAAAGTCATTTAAAAAGTCAACTTCCTGGCTTTAGTAAGCACGAAAAGAAAGCCAGAAAAAAATGTGATTGTCAATAACCATTGTTTGTAGATCAAAAGGGAAAAAATATGGAATCATTTAATTCTGAGCAAACAATTATGGACTCATGAAAAACAAACAAAACACTTCAACACACCACTAGTACTTGTTGCACCACCTCTGCCTTTTATAACAGCTTGCAGTCTGAGGCATGGATTTAAACAAGTGACAAACCGTAGTACTCTTCATCAGTCTGGCTCCAACTTTCTCTGATTGCTGTTACCAGATCAGCTTTACAGGTTGGAGCCTCGTCATGGACCATTTTCTTCAATTTCCAACACAGATTTTCAATTCAATCCGGACTATCTGAAGGCCATGACATTGACCTCATGTGTCTTCTTCAAGGAAAGTCTTCACAATTTTTGTTCTATGGCAAGATGCATTATCATCTTGATATTATCAAAATGATGTCATCATCCGAAACATCCTTTCAACTGGGATAAGAAAAGTGTCCAAAATGTCAACGTAAACGTGTGCATTTATTGAAGCTGTAATGACTGCTGTCTCCCCAGTGCCTTTGTCTGACATGCAGCCCCATGTCATCAATGCCTGTGGAAATTTGCATGTTTTCTTCAGGCAGCCATCTTCATCTTCTTAAATCATTGGAACGGCACCAAACAAAAGACCCGGTATCATGACCTTGCCCAATGCAGATTAGCGATTCATCATTGACTATGACTTTCATCCAGTCATCCACAGTCCACAGTGGCTTTTCCTTCACCCACTGTAACCTTGTTTTTTTCTGTTAAGGTGTCAATGACGGCTTTTGTTTGGCTTTTCTGGCTGTAAAGCCCATCTCCTTTCGGCAGTTTCTTACAGTTTGGTCACAGACGTTGACTCCAGTTTCCACCCATTTGTTCCTCATCTTCTGTTTAAGACATACAGTGGCAAGAAAAATTATGTCAACCCTTTGGAATTTGTCACATTTTGCATAAAATCATCAAATGTGATCTGATCTTTGTCAAAATCACACAGATGAAAACAGTGTCTGCTTTAACTAAAACCACATGTATAGTTTCTCATATTTTAATGAGGATAGCATACAAACAATGACAGAAGGGGGAGGAATAAGTAAATTAACCATCACATTTAATATTTTGTGGGCCCCCCCCCTTGGCAGCAATAACTTCAACCAAACGCTTCCTGTAGCTGCAGATCAATCTGGCTCATCGATCAGGACTAATCTTGGCCCATTCTTCTTTACAAAACTGCTGTAGTTCAGTCAGATTCCTGGGATGTCTGGCATGAATCGCTGTCTTGAGGTCATGCCACAGCATCTCAATGGGGTTCAAGTCTGGACTTTGACTTGGCCACTCCAGAACATGTATTTTGTTCTTCTGAAACCATTCTGAAGTTGATTTACTTCTGTGTTTTGGATCATTGTCTTGTTGCGGCATCATCCTCTTTTTTTTCAACTGTCTGACAGACAGCCTCAGGTTTTCCTGCAAAAAACATCCTGAAACTTTTGATTCATGTTTCCATTCATGCTTGCAAGTTGTCCAGGCCTTGAGGCAGCAAATCAGCCCAAACCATGATGCACCCTCCACCATGCTTCACGGTGGGGATGAGGTGTTCATGTTGATGAGCTGTTCCATTTTTCCTCCACACATGACGTTGTGTGTTCCTCCCAAACATTTGCACTTTGGTTTCATCAGTCCGCAAAATATTTTGCCAAAACTTCTGTGGAGTGTCCAAGTGCCTTTTTGCGAATATTAAACAAGCAACAATGTTTTTTTAGACAGCAGTTGCTTCCTCCGTCGAGTCCTCCCATGAACACCATTCTTGGCCATTGTTTGACATATAGTTGATGTGTGCACAGAGACACTGGACTGTGCCAGTGATTTCTGTAAGTCTTTAGCAGACACTCTAGGGTTCTTTTTTACCTCTCTGAGTATTCTGCGCTGAACTCTTGGAGTCATCCAACATCCAGAATTTTAGAGATGGTGTTGTATCCTTTCCCAGCTTTATACAAATCAATTCTTGATCACAGGTCTTCAGACAGCTCTTTTGAGCAAACCATGGTGCACATCAGACAATGCCTCTCATGAAGACAATTCTTACAAGTTGTGTTTTATAGTGAGCAGGGCAGCTTTAAGCCACTCATCAGTGATTGGACACACACTTGGCTTAAATTGTTTGTTAAAAATTGGTTTCAATTGCTTTTTAAGTCTCCTTAGACAGAGGGTTCATTTACTTATTCCTCCCCCTTCTGTCATTGTTTGCATGCTATCCTCATTAAAAATATGAGAACCTATACATGTTTGGGTGGTTTTAGTTAAAGCAGACACGTGTGATTTTGACAAAGATCAGATCACATTTGATGGTGATTTTATGCAGAAATGTGACAAATTCCAAAGGGTTCACATACTTTTTCTTGCCACTGTATGGCTTTAAGCTTTCTGTCTTGATGCTTCGATGTCTTCCTCGGTCTACCAGTATGCTTTTACAACCTTCCCATGTTGTTTGAGCTTGGTCCAGATGTTAGACAGCTGACAGACCAACCAACATCTTCTGCAACATTCTGTGATGATTTTCCTCTCCTTTGCTTCAACTGACATCTCTCGGTTTGGAGCCATGATACATGTCAATCCATGTGGTGCAGCAGCAGTTGTCCAAGGTGTGAGCACTCCTTTTTAACTGCAGACTAATGAGCACATTTAATGTGATGCAAGTGTTGGTTTTGGAAATTTAAATTTACAGGGTGATTCCACATTTTTCCCCTAAGAATTGAGCGATTCCAAACATCTTCCAAGACTCCTGATTCCATAATTATTGCCAGCGGGTGTAGTAGAATTCCCCACGAGTCAGTTCAGAACTGGAGAAGCTTCAAGGATGTGCGGAGAAATGTCTTCAAGCAAACTACAAGTCCACTTGCCTACGAATTAACCCAGCAAACTGAACATTTGTGCAAACTCATGCGAGTAATTGTCAAAAAACAGGAAACCAACAGAAGCTTCTACCTTTTTTAGCTTCTTGGTTTTGATGTCAACCTCCTGTTGCAGAGAACTGTATGTCTCCTTCAGCTCCAGCGTCTCCTCGTCTCGACTCTCCACCTGCTGCTGCATCTCTCTCTCTCTCCGTTTCTGGAAGCCAACATGTATTCACCACGTCACGAAACAAATCACTGTCCCCAAGAGTGACTTTCATTTAACAGGTCGTTTGCATTTAGCATTAATTAGCATTAGCAAGAGAATTAGAACCCGGAGCGCTATGAGAAAACAGATCCTGAAAGTTTACAAGTGTCACTCCCGTTCCTCTACCTGGTTTGAAGAAGGCTGTAGGAGAAGGAAAAAACATCCATCGGTCCTTGGAAGTTGACAGACATATTGCTGTCATCACAGTAATCCTAGTCGCTCTGTCGCTGGAAGCCAAGGCGAGTCGTTTACCGTGCTGTCATTACCGTAATGACAGCAACTTGGACATGAACTGCAACTTCTCAACTTTCAGAAACCGATGGACGTTTCCTCCTCCTTCTAGCTCCTTCGTCACACAGGTGGAGGAACCGAGTGACACTTGTCAGCTTTCAGGAACCGTTCTCCATTTTCTGACAAATATAGATCAGTCATGTTATAGACTGATGTTGACAGTTTAACAACCAGAGAAACATACGTGGAGAACAACACTGAGAGCAGCACAAGAATGAGTGAATATTCATGCAGGAGCCATGAATGAGTGTTTATATGGGGTTGTGTTTTTTGGGGTTTAATATTATTTATTTTTTGGCTGTTTGGTGACGTCTATCTCGTCAGACGTTCACCTGTGGACGTGTGTGTGGGAAGAGGGTGAGCAGGTAGCCATGCCTTTAGTTCAACGCAGATGCTTTCTCATTCTCCAATGAAAAAAGCTACATTTAAAGAAACAAGAGAAATTGTTTTGAACGACACCATGGAGCACAACTTTCATTGATGAAAATAAAATAATCCAGGATCAGAGTCTCTTCCTCTAGAGCACGTTAGACAACGGTGACCAGGCGACATATGGACTAGTTTGAAGTCACGACAATTCATGTCACACTAATCAGTGAAGATGAACATCTGAATGTCCGGCAATGAGCAGGTTGTGTGTCAAGTGTGCAGATTTGTGTGTGTGTGAGTGTGTGTGAGTGTGTGTATGTGCAGAGGTAAATACTGGATCAGACTCCAGAAAATCTCGCTTGGTGACTTGTGATGATTTTTCTTCACTGAGACAATAAAAGATTCTTTACCTGCTCTGCTATTTCCTGTCGTTTCTGCTCCAGCATCCTCTGCTGCTCGTTGGTGTGATCCACAATGTTCTTCCCCCCAACCAGCAGCTTACTCTCCATCATCTGCACGAGAAGAACACATGTTGAAACATTCACTCAAAGATTCTCTACGGTGGTTTTACAGGAACACACCAACGTGAAAAACCTTCTCACTGACCTTCACTTTGGGCTGTGAGCAGCTCTCGGCCTCATGCTCCCTCTTCAGGTCCTCCATCTTCTTCTCCTTCTCTTTGAGCAGCCGAGCTTTCTCCTCCGCCACCAGACTATGGTCCTCCACAATCGCCCTCCTCTCCCTCTCCAACTTTTCTTGCTGCTCCCTCCAGTCCTCACCATCCTCGTCATCCTCCTCTTCCTCCATCTCTCCTTCCTCCAGACCCTCCCCATCGCTTCCGTCCCCAGCCCTTCTTCTCTGCCGCCTTCTCCTCTTCTTTCCAGAGCGCTTCTGCAGCTGCTCCTTCAGCCTGGCTATCTCCTCCTGGAACTCCCTGAGCAGGGCGTCCTTGGGATCCTCATTGATGCGTGGTTTGTTTTTGATGTTCTTTGCTCTGTTGGAGTAGCGCAGCGTGGTCAGGGTCTCCTCCACGTTGTAGGAGGCCGGACCAATGTTGGCAACCATAACCGTGCGTGCATTGCCGCCTAGAGAGTCCTGGAGGAGGCGGGTGAGCTTTGAATCTCGGTAGGGGATGTGGCTGCTCCGTCCATCCACCAGAGCTGATATGACATTCCCCAAAGCAGAAAGCGACAAATTGATCTGGTGGCTTCTTTGAGCCGCTCGCCCTGAGCGCCTGTCTTGGTTTGTCTCTCGCTTCCGGCTAAATCCACCAGATTGAGTTTGCCCACTCTGATGTGGTTCTCTCCATCCACACCCAGCTCGCTGCACTCGACAGTGATGACAAAGATGGCGTGGGAACGGGAGCTGTGCTCGTTCATGTTGGTGGAACCTACCGAGCGGTTCTGGTTGCCCACATTCATGACGTGTTCGATCTCCTGCACACACTTGGTGACAAACGAAGACAGATCTTTGACATAAACACCTGTGTCCGGCCCTCCCGGAGCTCAAGACGCCGCGATTGGTCCTTGGAGAGCAAGTCTCTGATCTCCTCCTGGTAAATCTCCAGGTACGACGCTCTCACCAGGTACTGCTGATTCTGGGACCTGGAGATGTGAGTGAAGATGTGCTCGAAGGAGTTGGGGATGACTCCTCTCCTCTCTGGATCATTTCTGACACCCTCCATAGTGTACGTTTTCCCCGTACCCGTTTGTCCGTAAGCAAAAATGGTCCCGTTGAATCCTCGGAGAACAGAATCCACCAGTGGCCTGAAGGTTTCATCGTACAGATCTAACTGCTTGGAGTTCCAGTCATAGACCGAATCAAACGTAAACACTTTACGTAGTTCACTGGCCGAAGCTTCTCTGGGGTTCTTGACAATGATTTGTCCTAATTTGATATCGACAGACACCACCCTCTCAAACTTGGCCATGCGCTCTTTCTCTGTCAACGGGCGACATCGAACCACAACTTTAACTGACTCGGGGCTCTTGTTTTTGGACATGTTGAAGATAAATTCAGTCTTCCTAGTGGAGCTTCAGGGACAACTCAGCAACGGCCACATCCGAACCTGCAGGACAACAAAGACAAATATCAGCACATCAACCTGTGAAGGTTCATGCCAGGGCTGCAAGATAAATCATCCTCTTCTTCTACTTCTTCTTATCATTATCAAGATAAAAGCATGTGAGATAAACTTATGGTAAAAAGTGGTCCTAATCACAGAAGTGTCCTGCTGCCACCTCAGAAAAATAAACGATCGGTAACTAGTTACAAACTCGGAATTCTGTGATACTCTCACAGAATTGCAAGTGACTACACTCGTACTTGATTATATGGAGCAAATGAGCCATGTTTGCTTCATTAGTGAAACTGCAGCAACAATACATGCATGACAGGTATCATCTCTCTGAATTGTGAGATAGGAGATTGTATTTCTATGATAGCGTCACAGAGTTTCAAGTTACGTATCGAGCTGATGAGTTATTTGGCCATATGGATGCTCAATATGAATGGAGGAAGAAAGGAGAAGCCTATAGAACACTGTGCCAGTGTCAAGTATGGCGGTGGAAACATAATGCTCCGGGAATTTCTCGTACAGTGGCATGGGGAATCTCGTCAAGGTCCAAGGAATCATGAAAAGACAGGATACTTGATGACAATGTGAAGGCATCTGCAGTGAAACTCCAGATTGGCCACAACTGGACGTACCAGCAAGACAATGATCCTGAACACACTGCCAAGGACAATGATGTCAATGTCCTGGAGCGGCCAAGTCAAAGTCCTGACCTCAATCCCATTGAGAACTTGTGGCATCACTTGAAGACCAGAGTGATGTCAAGGAAACAACCAACCTCACCCAGCTTGAGGCATTCGCTAAGGAGGAGTGGGCCAACATCCCACAGGAGACATGCAGGAAACTTGTGGTCACTAGAAGCGGTCATAAGGAATAATGGCTGTGCCATTGACTATTAAATAAAGACAATAGACTAGGGTATGAATAATTTTGAACATGGCCTTTCTTGGGACTCCATTCATAAAATACCCAATAAATAAATATTTTTATTACATTTTGTACTGTCGTCATTCTTTCAATTGTTGGTCGCATATGACTGACACACAAATTAGAAAATCATTCATTTCATCCACTAAATAAAAAATCAACAATTAGCTAGGGTATGAATAATTTTGAGAACGACTGTATATTCAGTGATTGACTGACGGTTCTTAGCACACTGGTGAGTTTAGCTAACGACATTTAGCCCGTTAACCAGCATCTATAAACCGCTAATTTCAGATTAACCAGTGTCGTATAGACCGGATGAACACCCAAACTAGTCGTAACACGCTGACATATTGTACATTTACGATATCTGTTAAGTTAATATCGAAGGACTCATCCTACCTAGCCGTGGAGCTAACTAGCGCTAGCTTGCACTCACAGCAGCCCGACAGCAGCGCACAGAACCGGCCTAGCAACGGCAAAAACACCGGTAACCGTGGCTACAGGTCGGGTGGCAGCGTTACCTGCAGTAATGGCCGTCTGATGCCGATGCTCCGATAGTCGGACAGCATTTCCTTTGAAACACGTCTTCAAAGCTTATTTAAGTATGGAGAGCGTCACGTGACCAATGACGTGTGGGCAGTCACTGATTCGGTCGCCGAAGTAATCACGTGATTGTTTCCAAACAGCCAAAACTACTTCTTAGTACGACCAAAGCAACATCTGTCCACCAACCTCACCCGTGCAATGGGAGCAGTGTTCACATAAGCTGGAGAAGTTTTCACCAAAAAAAAAAAAAACATGTACAGTACAAAACGGTACAAAAGAATCGGATAGTGCAGCTGCTTGGTGGAGACCAAGCAGTTCATTTCCACCCATATTGTGATTTCCACTTCATAGTTTTTCTTACATTTTGATTTCCACCAAATATTCGTATACCAAACATTATTTAATCAAAATCAATAGATTCCTTGACCCAGAAAACATCCCCTGATCATTTGGAAATACACTGATACCATTTTAGTTAGCAGTTATTGACTGCTGATGTGATGGTGGTTTTCTTCTAGATCCAGATCCAAAACTATTGAAGATCAAACAAATCTGGTCCCACTATCCGTCTCAGCTACTATCTGCTGTTAGTTCACGTCTTTATCTTCATCTGACAGTGTCTGAAAATCCACCAGCACCAAAATATCTCCTGCTGTGGATCGTAGTATCAAGAGTTTAGTCAAACCCAGATCTAACTTTGATCTATATGATCAAATTATAGACAATGGATCCTGGATTTTTACCAACAATCCTTCAACAGATTCCTGATTCCAGATGGTTTCTAGATCGCATATACTGTAAATCATCTGTTCCTATATAGTTCCTATCCTATATCCTTCATAACTTCTCGAGTTATATACAGACAAACAAACAAACACCGTCAATAACATAACGTCAGTGGCGGAGGTAAAATTATTGTTTGTCAATAAAAAAAAAACACTGAATCCCCATCCTGACAAAATATCTGTTCCATCTACCACACGACATGTTTAGAGATCAAATCACGCACAACCTATGAGAGACATTTCTTTGCTGTATCCTATTTCGCCACTATGTGTCACTCAAACAAAGCATCTAATGAATGGACCTATTTTCAATAAAACTGACCAAGACGTTCAATAGTTCGTTGCTTCATTTGAACATAACCTGCTAACAGCAGCAGCAGTTGTACAGCGGATACGAGGAAAATACATTCAAATTTGACACATGGCGACGTCGTGACAAATGTCAGTAAAGAACGTTAGCTAATCTAACAATCCCCGCTGGGTCAGCCATTAGCCGTTTGCCTCCAACTCCCTTTGCAGCACTGAGTTGCCAGACTTTAACGTTATATCCCTCCCCAAAGGAGTACCAATCGCATCATAAAGAAATTTAGATTTATGGTTGTGGTTCTCTTGATTTTAGGTTGTGAATCACAGCTAACCATAAGTTTTCCTTAGTCTTTCTTATTTACGGAACAGCAGGTAAAACTGTTGTCGACTGGTGAAAGGACATAGATTAATTCAAACTGTTCTCATAAATATGGCAACCAGTTTTAAGGCGCTCCACCAGCATTACACGTGTATGTCAATCAGCTGATTGCCATGTAGTCACAGCTCAGCTGCCAGAAACACGAGTGAACGGGCTGAGACTGCTGCTTCTGGAAAACTAGTGTGCTTCACTTTGATGAAAACATTAAAAAATTAGAGTTTCTGCTTCCATACAGGCAGACGATGGGCCGTTACTCACTTTCACCCACATGAAATCCATTCAATCAGTGCAAATAGACTCCTAACTCCTCCAAACATCATTGTAACATTTGTTCCATATTCAGATAATCACATCCTGTCCACTAAACATTCACACAGGCTCCAAACAAATTCCTTGTGTTTGGTTCATTGACAAGTAGTTGTTTTGCATACAGTTACTGTGCTGTGGAAAGGCTGACAAACAGGAGAGGAGAGAGGGAAGGAGGGATGGAGAGAGTGAGTGAGTGAAGGAAGACCCCGACAGGGAGAACATGACTGCTGACATTACAGTCTCCTCGTGGGTTCACTGAGGTCACCTGACCCACCATTAGTATTTGGGGATTGTAAAACAGGTCTGCAGCAACAGAACACGGCTGCAGCTGAAGGGAAAAAAAATCAAAATGTTACTAAGAATATTTGTCCTATTTCTCATTAAAATGTATAATTTCAACTATCAATATACTCTTAAATTAAGACATCCCCGGAAAAAAGTGACTTGTTTTTAGACAATCTTCACGTGTTTCAACTTTGAAAAAGTAGAAAAAAAGAAGTGTTTTTTTTTTTCTTATCAAAAAGTAAAAGAAATCTTGCCCCAATGGTAGATTTATTTTGCTTATTTTAATTTTAAATGAAAATCTGAATTTTAGAAACAAGTTACTTTTTCAGGCTGTGTCTAATTTCAAGTGTTAAGAGATTTTATTTTATTTTATTTTATTTTATGAGAAATTAGACATGTGGACTAGAAATAAGAAAAATATTCTTTGTAAGATTTCGGGTTTTGCAGTGTGGACAAAAAAAATGACAGAGAAAATACAGATCACACACATCAGAATAACTCCTGGGAGGACAAATCTACAAACCAGTAATCTATCAGCAGCAGTTCTTTTGTCAGAAGCCTTCAGAAACATCAAGACCTGCTGTGTTCCTGCGCTCTCAGACAATCAAAGCTCCAACACTGGACGCGTCAATGCATGTTTCACACATGATGAACCGTCAAGCCACATCTCAATCTCTTCCAAGTGCTCTGTCTCTCTTTCATGACCAGAGAAGCTGCGTGCTCACAGCTCCACTCTGTGATTGGGTGTCCCAGGTTGGTCCATGCCAAAGAAGGACGACGGAAGGCTGTGGACATCCCGCTGTCGCTTCACAAAGGCGCTAAATGAAGAGACGCAGTTGCCGATGAAGTGGTCCGCTTGACCTAAGATGTACAGGTCCGTCTGAGCTGAGTTGGGCTGCAGGTGAACCACCTTCACCTGAAGAGTGACACGTTTTCATTCATGAATTCATTCATTCATTCATTCATGTGTTTATAAAACAAGGTAAATACGATCAAACTAAAGAATAAACAGAAAGAAGGATAATCTTGTATAAGCTGCCATTCGCATAGAATTTACCTATCAACAACATGAACATACACCATCATAATTAACATTAACAATTAATAGCTCATTTTTAAAAATACTATTACAAATTTAGCCTTTAACTTGACTGTTCCATAATTAAATGTGAACAAACATATTTAACAAACATGTGCAATATAGTTCTTTAGATCTTAGATAACCTAGTGTGTATAGATATTTTTATGTGTGGGTATGTAAATATAATGCTGCATATTTTATTTTTATGTGTATACATCTATTTTTTAGTAATATCATTTATTATATTATTAATAATTATGTGTGTTTACCTGTATTTTTTGTAGTTAATTTTCATATTTCATATTGTCTTGGTTGAATCCAGCCTAGAAATCTAGACGCATAAAGAATCAGAAACAGAACCTTCCCCTTGAAGAGCTTTTCGATGTCTCTGCTGTGGGACTCGGAGTCGGTGGCAATGTAGACAGAGCGGGCAGACGTCTTCTTCACCCACAGTTTGACTGCCCGGCGGATCTCGGACAGGTCGGGGAGGCACATGGTCATGGTGAGCGGCAGGGCGGTCTGCCGGTTGTAGCCGACGCACTGAGGAGAGGCCATGAAGTGAGGCCCCGTGTCGCCACTCTGCAACAGTTTGCAGGCATTTTGCTGTGAAGGAGAAGAGAAGTTTATGTAAATGTGGGTATGTAAATGTTGGACACAGTCCAGTCCAGTCCAGAACAGAGATTCCTGGAGCAGCCGAACAGTTGCAGACATAGTGTCAGTGGTCAAAACGGTTGCTCGTTGCTCCTCAATGATAGGAGATCCAGAGGATTCTGCCTGTTCAGTCACTGACAATGTTCTGACCAGTCAGCTGGGAGCTGGCAACAGGTAGCCAGGTGGGTGCGTGTCTGTGACTGTGTGATGTATTCAGCCACAATGCCCCATGTTAACGTTTGGACCGGAGGACAAGAACAACGCGCTGCTAAATACGTTTGAAGTCACGGCAACCGTGTCTTCACGACATTAGCGTCAAATGCTATGTTAACAAAACCGCTAAGAGACACTCCAGAGCGCGTGTTGTGGAAATTCGCTGAGAAGAAGAGTTCACTTATAGGCACCCATTGCTGTGGTAACATCAGTAGTTTACGTGAGGTCGCAATGACCAGTCGCAGCTTGGTGTCTCAGTGTTAGTGATGTTAGACAAACTATTCTTTAAATGTTTAGAATCAGATTTGTTCAAAAGATTCAAAATCAGAAAAAGATTTGTAGCTGTCCGACCTTCTCCCATCTCCACTCCATCCCGCTCCCTCAGATCCTCCTCCTCCATCCACCTCTCTGTCCCTCTGCCCGTCTTGTCACCATGGGGAGAAGGGCTTTCAGCCGCTCTGCCCCCCGGCTCTGGAACTCCCTTCCCACAGACCTTTGCAATCTGTTATTCCCTGTCGGGTTTGTTGATTTTATTATTGATTTTATTATTGCTGATATTTTACTGTTGTTTCATTGTTGTTGTTTTTTACTGTTGCTGCATCTGCTCTTATTGTAATTGTACAACTTCCTTGATTGTCCTGAAAGGCCCATTTTAATAAAATGTATTATTATTACTAGTATTAGTCGCTTTTGTGAAAAACAGTCAGCTCGGGTGTGAATGCCAGCCAAGTACCTCAGTTGTCAACACTGTTTCTGTATGTTTCGTATTCCGAGAGTGATGTGTGTCAGTTGACTCATTGGCAGGGAACGAACCACAAATCAGGTTCACCCAGGCTAAGCTGGGAAATGAACAAATCAGTTCAGTCAGTGATTCAGTACAGTTTGTTCAAAAGATTTGTTCTTTCGGACAGATTGCTTGTGAACAGGACACTACTGAGTGTGAATTGTTGTGCTGGTTGGACAGTTCAAGTGGATGCAAGTAGTTGCATGTTTCAAGTTGTTGTGCCTGAAAGAAGTCATGATTGTCGTCTCACCCAGTCAACGCCGATCCTCAGGTGAACACCTACGTACGGTCTGGTCAGCAGGGCGGCAATGTGCTCTTCTCCCTCGTCCAGCATCTTCTCTGACCACACCATGAACCGCTGAAGGCCCACATGCTCCTGCATCACCGGGAACTGGGCGGGAGCGCCGGGCATGGCGAGGACAGGGTGCTCCGAGGGTGGGAACCTGTTCCACCCACACATGACTGACATTACATCACTGGAGGAAACGGACTGTTCACATTCTGCATCTGCTGCGTCCCATTTCAAATCAGCTCTCAGACGTTTACACGAATAGTCAAAGCAAAATAAATGACTTGCAGTCGCATAGACTCACTTCTTCATCCACTGAGGCTGATGATAGGCGCCAAAAGAAATACCGGAGAAAAGGACCGACGAGTCAAACTCTACACCAGCATAGTCCCAGAACGGGCCGAAGGGATTCCCGTCCTGAGAACAAACCACCATCCGTCCTGGTCATGCCATGTGTCGTATTAAAGGCCTCGCTGCCTCGTCAGACAACTAATAGTATCATTATCATCATCATTATCACAGAATCATTTGTGTTCTATGTTTGTTTGTTGTGTTTTTATCATTAGATGAATTCTTAAAACCTTTCAGATGTTTGGTTCCTGAAAACCAAAACTGAACAAAGGTCAATGTCAAAAGTCATTTGAAGTGGCCAGGTGTTGTCAAACCTGTATGAGAAGTACTGGATGTGACCACCAGAGAGCAGCGTTTCACCCTCATTCACCGTAACTGTTTACAGGATAAGCAGAGCGAACGTGTGAGTGAACGTGAGAACGTCTGAGTACAAATGTACAAGAACGTGTGAGTGAATATGAGAGAACCTGTGAGTGAATAGAAGTGAACATGTGAGAGAAAGTGGGCCAGTATGAGAGACGATGTGAGTGAATGTGTGAGCTCACCCATTCACAGGTAGCTCTCGGCGCTCACATCAATGTCAAGAACTAAAACTCAATCATGTCTCCAAAAGCTATAAATCAGTGAGTGTCAGGTCACATCACCTTATCAAGTTCCTGCTTGCCATCATGGTTTCCAGCTACTCACACACTCACTCACCTTCATGGGACATGTCTTCTTGTCCGGGCTGCGCTGAGCGGCTGTCTCAAAGCAGTAGGCTCTCCTCCGGGCCCGGGGGCCAGTGTTTGGGCGCCAGCTGCCGCATGAAGTCCTCCAGACTGAGCACACGGTGGAAGGTGGACAGGGCCTCCAGTTGGAAGAACTCGCTGTATGGAACGTGGACCTGAATGATCGAGAGGCAGGGGAAGGGAGAGAGGAAACAATGTTGGTTCCATGACAGCAACTTCCAGCAACCAACACAAACCACAAGAAAACGCTTTAGGAATTTATCAGCAGACGCAGGTTTTGTTTGTATTTCTGAGAATGAGGTTAAAGGTCATCAGGTGATCCGCTGTCAGCTGATCTGAGCCAGCAGAGATGTTTGGGGTTCTATTGCAGACTGAATAAAAAAACAGGTCTTTCCTCAGTAAACATCTTTAGGACTCCAAACTAGAGTGTTAACAAGTGGCTGCCATTGCATTTACTTTATAAAACGTGCTTTGGTTCTTTATTTTCTTTGCAATATTATTCAGGTTTTATTCTCAACATTTTTAAAAGAGAACTAAAGACCCATCAGAGACCAATTTCATTATTTGTTTTATTATTGTCTGATTTTTTTTTCTGTTTTCATTTGCAATTTATTTTGAATGTGTCATAGATGATGTGTGTATTTACTGCTGTATATATCATTTTATTCTTCTGGCGATGTGAACTCTTATATTTTATACATAGTTATATTTCACACTTATTTGTATACACTGAACATTTTAGCAAATGTTTATTTAGTTTGTTTCTTCTGGAGAGGAGCCGTTGACACTAAGGAATTTCGGTATTGCCGCCGCTGGCATTATTTGGAGTACCGTCATTATCTGATTATTTGTGATAACATGTTGCTGCCATTATGGTAATCCCTTTCACTCTGATGCCGAGTAGAGGTGAATCATTACCGTAATGACGGAAACTTGCTGTGAAGTAACACTTCTCAGCTTTCAGGAACCGTTCAACATGTTCTGATGCAACTAGTCGTTCAATTACGGTACTCCAACGTATGAAAGCGTGAATGTATCAGCAGTGATACCGTAGGGGTTAGAGGCTTAATGAAGTGCTTCTGACTCCAGTGTAAAATAAAGAAAAACTACTGAATGAGAACGTGTCAAGACCAAGGAGAACTGTACATACAGATGTAAAGGAGTGACAGGTAAGCTCTGTCCCACGCCTCTTGACACGTGAACTTACGTTGGTGTAGGGGGGCGAGTGGTGTCGGTACACAATCCAGGGCGGGACCACCAGGGTTCGGTTCAACATCTTTGCAAAGGCCAGTGACCCCAGGAAGTGATCGGCCTGGTTCCCGAAGCGACCTGAGCGGTGACGTCACACACGTTCAGTCGACATACACCTGTTCCTCGTGACGTGAATTACGTCTTCACCCACAGACAACATCGTCTGATTTACGAACGCAGTCCAAAATACACACATACGCTCAACTCTCGCGATAATACCAGTGAGTCTATTTGCTGTCAATTCATAAATCACACGTTCCCGTGTGAATGCGTGTTCGTGTGAGAACGAATTACCCTTGCAGGGGCAGTACAACACGTATCCGCTCTCATCCCAGCGCACGTCTGCTCCGGAGTCCCCGCAACTCTGGAGCACTACTGAGCAGAGGAGGAATGAAACGCTAGCTCCGCGGAGAACTTTCACTGCCATCGTAGTTCACGCTGTCTCCCACAATGCACCGCTGCGCTTCTTCTTCGTGGGTCCGCTGAGGAGTCCAAGCAGTGACAACAGGACCCCTAAAGGATCGGAGGAGCACTGAAGTTCACAGGAAAATTCAAATTAAATAAATGAATCATTTGTTTTTCTTTGGACCAGACATAAAATGTTTAATTTATCCACGATGTATCTTATCATTTATTACATGAGCGTTTATGGCCAAACAGTAGACAAATAGCATGCATTCATATTATTAGACTACTTTATTTGTTGTAGTCAAGTTTCCTTCTTTTTTTGGCTCTTCATCAATGTGACAAAAAATGTTTAATTGAATATTACTGAATAATGTATTAATTCTGTTATTTTTAACCCCTTTTAGTTATATATGTCTCATTGTTTATATTATTTATATTAATACATTATTATTTAAAAAAAATGTTCTGATCATCATGGTGTAGCAAAAAAGACAAAAGTAAACTCGCTGACCAATCAGGGTTGACATCCAAAATGGACACACTCAGAACCCGACCTGGAACCTTCTGCTGCATGACCCTGGTTCTTCATCAACCTGAGACACGGCGTTGTTTTGCAGGTAAACCAACCTGCAGGCAAGTAGTGCTGCTATGAGGGCTGTCCCCCCCCGAACAACCCCCTACCCCCAACCCCAAAAACACGCGCGCACGCGCGCACACACCACACACACACACACACACACACACACACACGGAGTAAATGAATACCTTAGAACTTTTTTAAAACTTTATTTCCTGCATGTTCAACTCAGACTGATGCCACTTAATACGGTGTGAGAACAGAGGGTGAATTCATGATGATGAGAATCCCTGAATCGTTAATTAGAAGTTGATGTGATATCCAGTTGTGATTTTCCAGCTGTGAAGATAAACGTGTGGATGAGTGACAAATGTCTGTGAGTGTTTCCTCGGGAACAGCTCTTGTGAGAAAGTCACACGCTTCCGCAGTTTACCGATGAAGACTGAGACGTTCAGGTGTTCACATGTGTTCTCAACAAGCCCAAACCCAACGTGTGAGGTCGTCATGGCAACATGGGGGTGCGGCCTTAATCTTCATATCAGTGCTGATGGTTCAAGTCCTTAAGCAGCAGATCACTGTGTTGCTCTGCTCCTCACAACCACTGAGATATTTTTCTTTAATCCTCCAGCCCCTCCTCTCTCCCCGCCCACACACACACACCCTATGTATTCAATCACTCTCCATTTTCTTTTCTCTGATGCTCGACAGCTGGCTGTTTTCTCCCTCTCTTTGCCTGCGTGTGTGTATGTGTGAGAGAGAGAGAGACAGAGAGAGGGCGCCCCCCCCCCCCCCCCCCCCCCCACATCGCCCCCGACACACACTGTTTCTCATTGTTTGAGATGACAGCAGTGATAACAATGTAAAGCAGCAGCATGAGAGAATATGAGAACAGTCACAGAAAGTAGAGTAGCTTAATATTGTAAAATTACAGGTGATCTAAAAGTATTAGAATAAATATGAGAATAAAATATAAAGCACTTGGACAACACAGAACTCCGCCAAACAGCTCATTTTCACCCACATTATAGTCGCACACTCACTTGATCCCCACTAATAAATCCACTGATCATCAAAACATTACTTTACCATTTGAATCAAATCAATGTGATGTCATTAAGTAGTAAAATAGTTATTAAAAAATCACGAGGACACTTGCTACACAAATAATGCCTCTGATTTTTTTCTTTTTGTTCTTCGTTTTCCATTTTTATTTCAATAGTAAAACTCAGATGCTGAAAATGTCCTTTTCTCACAATGAGCAAGAATCCTTTTCACAGATTTCTGGATCCAGATTGTTCCAGAACATGGCCAACATTTTATCATCTGGTCCTGGTCTATTATCAACATTTCCTGAACATTTCATGAAAATCTGTTCATATCTTAATTATTTTGCTGACAGACAGACAGACCAAATGAAAACCTCCTGGGTGGAGGTAATTCATTTAAAGTGCAGAATAGGTCAAAGCAGAACATGTATAATATCTAAAACACACTAATATTTACACACAGAGTTTTTCTTTCAGATGGAAATTAAAAGTCAAATATGAACGTGCTGCTTCACACTGACACTGTTTTGTGACAATTTAATTTCCCTTTTGAGAGTTTTGAAGTTCCTCACACATGAAATGCTGGAAAATGAGGAAAATGCTGACATTTGCAGATGTTTACAACGAGTACATGTCACATGCGCACACACACACACACACACACACACACACTCGCCATTGAACACAGTATTTATACCCTGATGTACAGCCACCCACTGGAGTGAATGAAGGTGTCGGCCTCCTGTTGACCTTTAATGTTAGACTGTCTGCTGGAACATTCTGGATGTGTGACACATTTCAGATGAGTTTCTCAGGGGTTCCTTCCAGAAAGCACGTTTTCCTGAAAACAAGTTTGTTCATCCTGAAATGACAAAGAACCAAACATCTTTAAACTCTCATGTTTGAATTCATTTTATCAGTAAAACTGAAAATGGTTCGATTTCTGTCACGTTTATGTGAAAATACAAGTCAAACTTCTGCCGTTTGCTCTCATTTCAGCATGAAACTGAAAATCCCACTCTTCAGATTGAAGAACAAAGTTTTCAGGGTGAAGAAGAAGGTTCTTGAAGGTTTCAGCTGGACTAGGTTCCCTCAGCCCGTGTTGATGACGGAGATGTGTGACTGGACAGAATGCCACGTTCCACCCAACCAGCTTATCACAGTGCTGCAGACCTCTGATGACGGCTGTCTGTGACCTGATCACGCCCCACCACACACACACACACACACACACACACACACACACAGGTTCTCCTCTGAGCAGGTACTGATGCAAACTTTGACGGTGGACAGACGTGTCCTTCACGTTTCTGACACACACAAGATGGCTGAAAAACCTGGTTCAAAGATGCGTTTGGGCCTTCCCTAATGTGAAGTTCAGTTGATTGAGAAAACCACCTTCTAATTAAAGCAGAGGTGGAATCCGGTGCGTGTCGGGCAGCTATGACTGTGTCCTGGTGGTCGCCCCCTCACCCACCATCTTCTTTAAGCTGTTTATCACCCATCTCTGTTCATGTAAACCGCCCAGCGGTTTTAAACAAAACATATAAGAAGAGCACACTGTGCTCACAGAGACCAGATCTTCTCCTTCCAGTCTGCTCCAGATGTCAACAAATTGTCTTGCTCACTAATCACAATCTATCTATTGATGCTGATGTGAGAGTGTGTGGTGGAAAGGTGTGTGTGTGTGTTAGCAGATAACCTGTGAGGAACGGGGTGGCCTAGACGACACAGTGGAGAACCAGTTGGAGATCTTACTACTGGACGTAAACAGACACAGATGTTTCCGCTCAGCGACTGATGAGAGTTTTATTCAACGGCGCCTCTGTTTTTTTGTGTCCCGTCAGCAGAAGCTGTCAAAGGCTCCTGCTTGCACGCGTTGCGTCTAATCAGGGCTGATGAGGAGGTGCAGTGGTCTCCTGACAAGAAGCAGAGGAGCTGAGTGTTCAGACGTGATGTGGTCGTTAAAAGTCCATCAAGTGATGAAAATATCTGCAATCATCTTCAGTGTGGAGACATCACATCAGCTGTGACCAGAGAAAATAAACAAAGGGGCTGGAGGTGGGGCCACCTTCATCATCCTCACCCAGCTTCATCATCATCATCATCACCCACCTCTATCTTCCTCACCCACCTTCATTCACATCCATCAGCAACAACCTTCATCATTCTCCTCCCTCAAACACTTTCATCATCCTCATCCTCCCCCAAACACTTTCACCCACCTTCCTCCTCCCCCTCAAATACCGCCATAACACATAAACAAATTTGCATTCACTCAGTTTTCTTTCACCAGATGGTCCAGCATGCGATGATTTAAAACCCTTCATTTCTCCTTCTTTTCAAAGTTTCCTCAACATTTTTTTAAAATAAATATTCCACTATTCTTCTGTATGTTCTTTCATAAAAGTTACATTTCAAGAATTACCAAGAGAGATTGAACTATTTAATGTGCACTGTGTAATGAATCATTACAGTTTAACGTTAATTCCAATAGAAATTCAATAACAGGATTTCTTCAAAATGTTTCAGTATTCCTAATGTAAAGTATATTTGTATTATCTTACAGAGATCATTATTTAAAACTTTTAAAATTCAAAATTGATATTTTCTTACGCATTTACTTTGAATGAAATGTTTCCACAATTTTATTTTTTAATTAATACAACAATTACCTTGATAAATAAATTATCAATCTTTAACAAGAAAAGAACAAAAATCGGACTTTGAATCCACCATCCTGTTTGATTTAATTCATTCACACACTAACTGAGCAAACAACAGATATTGACTGGGATCAAAAATAATTATCTGCCCAATCTGCAGGTTATATTATCTTTCTAAAATAAATGAAAATATAAATGAAGAAATAACAAATACAATTTTAGTTTTTCCCGCAAATAAAAAAGCAAATGCCGTCCGGTCGTAACGTGTATTTATTGACAATCTGTCCACATTTGTCTGCGTTCACACGCCAACAAATAAACTTTGAGAATCGGCTGAGAATCGTGCTTTTTTTCGGTCGCTTCCTGAAAACAGCGACATACCTGTCCTGCGGGATTATGACTACCCCCCACGCCCCCCACACACACCTTAACTCGGTTACTACCGAACGCTCCTCGTTCACTGTCCCGCAGCTGCTCCGCGGTTCGTGGCGGCAGCTTTCAGAGTTTTTGCTCCGGAAACAGGCACTTTTCTCCCGTTGCTCATTGAATGCACCAGCAGGCCTTCGGTGCGTTCACACTCCGTCGGAAATGTCAGCTTCTGACAGAACTTTCGATTGTTTAATTAAGCCATCGATTGATGGATACAATTCGAAGTATCAGCGACCGTCTAGTTTAATTTTGCAACCAAGCAGCAGTTGCAGATTTCTTTTGTGCGTTAGAAGATTATTTAAATTAAATTTCAATTATTTTATCAAAGTACGCGGTAATTGAACAAGAAGAAACTGCCATGTTACAGATAAGTTCTGATTAAATATAACGGTAAAAACAAATCAATCAGTGTGTATGTGTGGCTCCAGTTCCGCTCGGCGTGGTGTAAAAGAGAACAATTCGTTTGCTAAAAAGTGTAATGTGTAAGTATCCATGAAGGCAACGCCACCGAGGACTCCCACACCCCCCAACTCTGCACAAACACATCCAGCCTGCAACTCCATGGGTCATGGGGGAGCCGGTGGTGGAGGGGAGGAGGGGCTGCTGCCCGGCCGGCCGGGGGTGCGGGTCGGGGGGTGGGTGGGATGAGGAAACAAGCTGATGTGCCCTGGAAGTAATCCCGACTTCAGTTCACCCAAACCGCAAAAACGGCCCCCCACCACCGGTAGGAGGACCACGTGGGAGTCCCCGAAAAGTTCCAAATGCACTTCGAATATTTCGCTATTTATTTTGATTTTATTACACATTTCGTTTCTTCATTATGTTGTCTGTGGGTAATATATTATGAATATTTCAATCAGTGAATTTACCTTCATTCAGTCCACAATTAATTCTGACAACTGAGACAAAGTTTACACTTTTAGTATTTGGTTTCGCTAGTTTCTAGCTAGTTAGTTAGCTAACTAGCTAGAAACTGAAGTTTTAATCTTTAATTCCGTCAGAAATAGTAATAGTAATAGCTATATAATAGTAGTAAGTACTAAGTTAAAACCAATACAAGTTCACATTATTTGAATGTCGGGTGGGACATCAGGTGCTGGTGATGTTCGGACGGTGTCAGTGGGTCAGAACCGGGCTGCAGGTGTCTGAACCACCGGGGCTGGGGAAGAAAAAAAAAAGTCCCCGCTGAGGAAAAAAAAAAAAAAAAAAGAAAAGTTTGTGAAAGTGGCCTGACGTCACACTCCCACAATGCTTACCGCCCCATAACTCGGCTGCAGGCTGAGGAGACACACTCACTCCCACGACACGAAGAACACAACGATACGGAGGAAAACGGAGGAAAAGAAGCCGACGGGAGTTCGAGCTGAGTGGACGAGAGAAGAGCGCGGAGCCGCCGAGCGAAGCTGCGGATCCCTCCGCGGGCTTTGTGGTCCGGACGGGATGGAACTTACCGGAGCTCCATGTGAAAGTCTCTAATGCGGTGCTGGAAACTTTTTGGTGGGTAAACTGCTCGTTTTTTTCTATGTGTGTGTGTATGTGCTCGCGCGCGCACACATCACTGCTGCTGACTGACACATTCGTGCGCAGATCGTCAGTCGTTATCAATGCGTTGTTACCATCGGACTTTTCGCTGGGTGTTTTTTTAAAGAGCCATCGGACGAGCAGCTCCGGAGCCTTCCGACACGGCTTTGCCGACAAACACGCAGCAAATTGGGGCAGAGAAAAGTTGTCGAACACGGTGCACTTTGTGCTGCGGCCCGTCTCTGCTGACGTCCGCTGCTCTGCGCTAGGAGTTTCGTGGAGTCTGAAGTGTTTTCTGAGTATTTGTCCGGTGTGGCATGTCTGTGCAGAGCCGAGGGAGGTCAAAGGAAGGTCCCGTGGTGAGTGTTCGTCTGCGGGCAGGGACAAACTCTGCCAGAAAGTTGAAGCCATGAACGCACCACACAGTAATTAAATGATGGTATTAAAAATGATTTGCGACTGGAAGTTCAGCAGCTTCTTCATGATGTTTGTGTCAGCTCATCGGATGGTCCGGGCCTTTTGCCTGCGTGCTTGCGTGCGTGTGTGTGTCTTCCTTTGGAAGCGGGTAAATAACAAGCAGGACCTTAGGAACGGGGGGTTGGGGTCAGAATGTGGGGGTTCATTTTATGCACTTGTTATTGATAGCTGGCTCCTCTGCAGGCTTCTGCTTTCACTTGTCAGTCAGGAGTGTTGAAATCGACTTTTCAGAGGTTACAACAGGAGAATGTTTCATGTTTGTATAGATGTAAAAAACCGACCATTCCTGTGGAGTAGAGCTAATATGGTAATAATGTCTATTTTATTACTACATGAGTTCGCCCTCCTATTTCCCCAAATGATGTTTTAGCCTAAGACATTTTACTCAAATCACAGCTTGAAATCACAATGAGTTCTATAAACAAGCTTCCATTTTCATGTTTACATCACTGCAGTTGTACCCTGAAACGGTTAAAACTGACTGAACTCAACCGCATAATGTGCTAAAGTGTGTAAAGTTAGGTGAAAGTCTGAAGTGACATCAGTGATGAGAAGGAATATTTTAAACACCACTGAAAAATGGTTCATGTTTAAGTTGTGTAAACTCTGAGGACACATAAATGTATGTGTGTGTGTGTGTGTGTGTTTGTTAGTTATCCTGCGGGCGACGACCACACATTTAACTCCTCTGAGATTGGCATCCTCTGTAAAGGCCTCCAGGTACATAATAAGGAAATGGAAGTGAGTTTGTCACAAGACAATGGCTTTGTTGCTGCTGTGCAAGTCAAGACTTGTATTGATGTTTGACCAGAAGAGAGTGATGGACCCGCTGCATGAGGCTGTTCCTCCTGTCCTCCTCCTCTCCTTCCTCCCCGTATGTTGTTTGTCAGCTGCACCTGTTGATGCACCGAATATTTGTGTCTCATATGTCTCTATATAGAAACCGAAAGGATTACTCGAGTAACTCCATTTGAAAAAAAATAATTATTGAGCCAAAAGTTTGGCTGCTGTCGAAACAACGCAGTGTTTTCCATGGAGGACCGGGTGGTGCTAACACCCCAAAAACAGCTGCTAACTGCCACATACACAGAAGAAGAAGAAGATGACAAGAGAAGAAAGTGAAGTCAAAGGCGATAAAGAACACATAGAAGAAAGAAGAAACGAAGAACGGGAAGATGATGATGAAAAAGAAGACAAAGAAGAAGACAAGGAGGCAGAAGAAGAAGAAGAAGATGAAGACAACAAAGAAGAAGCAGCGGGGAAGAGCAGACGGCCTGAAACCGAGCAAAATTGTCATTTCAACGGATCATTTCTAGCTGAAACTTAAATTCACTGCAAAGCAGAATTAGCATAAAGGACAAACAAAATACGACTACGACGCTAACATGTCTCACTCACAAGCACTCAGTTCATACATCCAGTTCGCAGTGCACATTGGGCACACACTCACGTTAGCATAACTGAAAGTAAATGGAAAAGAAATGCTAATAATGTCACCGTGTGATCAGCAGTGAGACAAGTTGTCATTCACCAGCTGACCTGTGCCTGTAGTGAAATGGAAACTACACATATTCTCTCTGCTTTAATGCTTCAGTAAAGTAAAAGTATTTTTATCCGACTACTTGATATTAGTAGAATACTCAAGCAGCTCTAGTATTTTTATCCGACTACTTGATATTAGTAGAATACTCAAGCAGCTCTACAAGTTCGTGATGTGACCTTCACACTCAAGGGTTTTCGATACCTGTTGCCGAGTGTATTTCTGTGCACAAAGAGCTGCTCTGCTTGGTGGAAAGGGTTTGTGCAGGTCCGCTGAGCAGCTTCTTCTCATTAACGTCCGTGTATTGCTGTGCATTGCTTCCATGCCCCTGTGGTCGCAGCATGTTTCATGTTTGCCCTTTGTGATTGAGTGAATGTGTTTGCCTGCTTGCGCACATGTTTGTGAGGCGTGCACTTTGATATGTGTGTGTGAGAGAGCGAGCGGTGAGAGAAAGAGAGATGTTTTCGAGCTGGAGGGGAGGTCTTCTTCTCTGAAAATTCCCCACAATTCTTTGCACCTCAGAGGGGCAGCGGCGGCGCTGGCGGTAGCTGCAGCAGAGGGTGGCGGCAGCAGCAACAGCAGGCTGATTTCCATGAGAAAAGAGCATCAGTTGGGTTAATGGGGAGGACAGCCCTCTGAGGGGACAAATGGCAGTTAATAACCAGGGAAGAATCGGAAAAGCTCTGATCCCTTTCTTTGTACTCCTTCACCTTCCCCAGGCAGGGATGGGATCTGTTGGGGGGGAGCGGTGCGGAGGAAAGAAAGGACACTGGGTTCATGCTAGAATGGATGTTTTTCACCCAACCACTGCAAGAACATTGTACTATTTGTTGTTTTTCTCAACTGGAAACTGGAAGCCTGAGAACTGGATGGGAAGACGCAGCAGTGTTTGTGTGGTGTGTTGTGTGTGTGTGCACAATTGTTTTTTGTCTTTGCACTTTTTGTGTGCTGGAGTGTTTACACTCATTTGTGTGCTGTCAGTGAATGAGCTTGAGAGAGGAGAAAAGGTTTATTTGTGTGTTAAATGTGAATTTTCACAGTAGCTGGTGTTTCTGGTCCATGCAGGAGAGGTGTGTGTGTGTGTTTGTGTGTGTGAGGGACGTGGGATTACAACCATTAGAAAAGCTCATTTGTCCCTCAAACGCACCACAGTCACCATGTTTCCACATTTTACATGCTACAAGTGTGTAACTCCCAGCGTGAGCTGAATGTCTGAATCAAATATTGTTTGTTTGTTGGTGCTAACAAAAGAAGCTAAATCTGCCAACTGCTGCTTATATAACGACAATACGGCGGTCTTGTCCTTAGCTTGAGAATATGAAGAAGAGATTCTGTTGCACTTCATATTAAATAGATTGAGTCTGTTTTTCATTTCGAATCAGGGCCAAATCAAATCAAATTAACAATTCTTTAGAACGTTTGTATGAAGCACCCTAGCTAGCGTAAAGATTTGTGAGTGAATTAGCTCTGGTTTACAGACTTTCACACTCTCCACACACTAAGATAGTGTGTCAAGCCAGAATTTGAAAGTGAAGATGCTTCATGTTTTTAAAGAAGTATAAAGATCCCTTTCCCAAATAAAAATGTAAGGCAACGCGCTAACATTATCTAGTGTTTGCAAACTAGAGCAACATTGGCTTTTGATAGTAAAGCATGGATATTCTGATTAGTTCACGTGACTCTTCTTTGCTTGTGCTTCTTTACAGATATGATTTAATTTTTTTTCTTTACCATGAGCAATGAGCAGTTGGAAGAAGTTTACGTAGTTGGAAGATTGAAGTTCAGTAGCAAAAAAATGTATTGATACTAATGAAGTTAGCACTTAATTATGCTGCTGATTTATTGTTAGTGCAAATTCTTCCTTCGTTTCAGTAAAATTCATAACAACAATACCATGTCTTGTCTGTCTTTTGCTTTTGCAAGAATGTGAAGAAATGTTGTTTTTGTATTGAATAGATTCAGTCTGGTTTGTGTTGGAATCACGGCCAAATTAACAATTCATTAATATTTGTTGGAAGCTGCATGGGAGGCAGCCAGCTTAAAACTGATGCAATGGATAAATAGATATTTTAAGTGAATTAACGTATGTTTACAGATTTTTACACTGTAAACACAGTGTGAGGAGATAATGTGTCAAAGACAATCTGAAGTAAACCTGCTTAATGTTTTAAGAATCTGAAGTTCTGTGTCACAAATGAAAAGTTGCGGCAACGCTGCTATAGTTTATCTAGCATTAACTCATGATAGCAAAGCACAGATGTGTAATCTGTGCTATTGTGTCTAATGAGTTCAAGTGACTTCAAGTGACTGTTTCTTTACTGATGTGTTTTCTTTTTTTTTTTTTTTTGCCATGAGCACATACTGTAATTGGAATACTGTAATCCTAAACTGAAACTGAAATTCAGTAGCAGTAAAAGGAATTAATAATTTCATTAGCACTTAATTATGCTGCTATATTATTTTGCTGACTGGTGAGCGAACACATTCTGTTTGTTTCAGTAAAATTAGTTGTATTTAATTTCTTCATGATTGGTCGTTTACATTTTCATTTCTCAGCAGAAATTACTTTTTGTATTTGACACTTTATAAATACTTCTGTTACAGCAATGTCTTTTAAATTCATGAATGAAATAGTTCAACAAAAATTACGCCTTGCTGTTCTGTATGATGGCGATGGGAACTTGGGGGGAAGCAGAGGGTTAGGATCACGTTAGGATGGCAACGAGTCAAGAGCTGTGACAGCTTGTGACACAATCATTGTGATGATTATGGAGCCACGTTGCTATTTAAAATCATATGCTGGTGCAGCATCACGCCGGCTTTGTTTGGTTCTGTGTAATCAAGCAAAGCATCATAATGACGGGGTGTGTTTTACTGCAGTGGTGTAGAATTTCTGCGACAACAGTTTCCTTTGCCCCAATGTTTTACATAATACTTCAACACTGCTTGGATTCATAAAATAACATGAATGTGATTGGGACATTTTCATATTGGTCATTCAGTTCTAGTTAAAGGGAACTGATATCACTTTGCTCATGTTTACACAATTGCAATGCAATGACAGGGGACACACACACAAGTACACAGATACTGTATTTGAAACGCAAATTCATGTAAGAAAACACATTTTCATTGTTATCCTTCAGGAATTCAGTCTCACACGCTTGCAGAGGCTGTTTGGAGCAGCGCACATTCTGCCGGCTTGTGCAGTATGCCGGTCAGAATGGTAAGAGGATGCTAGATGCTTGATCCACATACTGGCAACTTTTCCTTGTAGATCGTTTTCTAGGAAGAGCCGGACAGCCGTGGTTTGTTCCATTCATCAAGCAGCACCCAGAGCGTGCTGGGTGCCGTGGGTGACTTTTGCGACACACAGTGTCGAAGTGACGTGCTGTTTTGTCGTATCTCCACCTCACCGGACGTATTGTTTTATGTCTATGCACGCTCTGTCGGTGTGTTTGAAATGCGTCATCGCTCTCTGTCATTGTTGTGAAACTTTATACCAGCCATGTTGTTGTTCCGCTTGCTCTGTGTACAATGATGCAGCTAAAATGAGGCAGTCGACAAATGGAGCTCCTCCACTGATGATCCAAAGCCGAACAAACAGCCTTTCTCTCTCTCACTCTCTCTCTGTTCCTCTTTTCCCTTTTGTCCTGCTGCTTTTTCTTCATCCCACTTTTCTCTTTCACACTCTGTCTCTCCACGTCTCTCTGTTTGGCCCTTCATCCATCCTTTACCCACAGACGGAGTTTACAGCCCCAGGCCACTTCCGCCAGGCTGTCTGCTGCAGATTTATTAATAGGCTTTTCTCTCTGTGCAGTAAACACAGATCTGGTGTGTGTGTGTGTGTGTGTGTGTGTGTGTGTGTGTGGTGTGTGTGTGTCAGGTTTGGAGGGGGGTGCTTTCACACACTGATGGACTTTTACTTAACCTTCGGCCTGGGCTGACTCAGGAATAGAGGGCAGTCGTTGGTTTGCAAGACTGTGTTGACGTGTTGTCACCGCATCTGTTGTTTGTGAGAAGACGCCAGTGAATTGTCTGATTCGATTACGTCCATCGTTGCCTTCCTTAGTCGATGGCGATTGTTTGAGGATTTGTACTTGCAGTGGATGTACGAGTCGGTAAATCACCTTGATGTAATTTCTGTTTGCCGAATTTTTGTTGGCGTTACAGTTTCACCACAACAGATCAGACGGTGCAGATCCACTCATGTTCTAGTTGTTAGTTGTGCTACAACATGTTGTGGTATTTCACAATAAAAGACCACACCGTAACAACTATCAACAAATCAGACCTTGTGGTGACACGCTGCCCCCTGCTGTTTTATCAGTAACCTTTGGACAGCATCAGGGCTCTGCGATAAATCACCTTCTGGTCATTATCGCGATAAGAGCATGATCAAACTCATCATGAAAAGTGTCCCAATTGATGATACAGGCAGAGAAATAATTCACCAAAGGACTTGCAAGTAAAGTTATTTAAAGTTATTTTAATTGAAATATTTTTATTTTTTAAGTTTAGAAAACTGTTTTCAAAGCAAAGTGTTTTTTTTAGGTTTAAAAGTATAATTCAGTGTTCGAGTTCAATATAAAAAAGTGTTTAAATGTCTATTACGTGTTTTGGGTTTATTGTGATTGTGTTCTTTGTATAGTCAAAACTTATTCTCACCTTATTCTTATCCCTTATTGCCAGGTTTTCTCATATCGTGCAGCCCTAGCATTGCCTGACAGTGTGAACACTCAGATTCACACTTTGTGATGAGTCACTTCAGCAGTTTGCTGACAGAATCCATACCTGTTGGATCAGAGGTTTATTTCACCGTTGACAAGTTTCGAGAAGGAATTGATAATTTGTTGTTGATCTCCCAAACGTATGTTTTCCTCATGTTGATGTTGTAGCATGAACGATAAGCAGATTATTTGACTTTCATTGTTTCTGTCTCCACTTGAATCTTTGTGATATTTGTGATAAATATCTTGAAGTTCTAAACAATAAATCGGTCCTCCAGAGATCAGTGATTTCCTTAAGTTTGTGTGGTGAATCAGTTCAAATGGATGTAAATTTATAATTTAGTTATAAAGTGAATTAGACCATTTTCAGTTCCACACACTGAAATATTTTGTCCCTCTGTGAATCTGCTGTGAATTGAACTGCACATTTGTAAATGATAAACTGAGGTAGAATACTGATGAAATTGCACATAGTTTTCTTGAGAAATTTCAGGTTGTTAGTACTGTAAAAGAATACTTCATGAATTGTAAACTTTGTCATGAACGATCAGAGCTATTTGTCAGTTTGAGCTGAGGTTCAGTTCACGTTGGTTCACGGCTGATAAGTAAGATATTTGCTGGTCGACAGGAATACTTAACTTTTTACTGTGTTGAAAACAATGAGGCCCTTTTTCAGTGATCGAAGCTCACAGATTGATACCGATTGATAAAATCTATTCCATCGTTGAGTTTAATTTAATTTACAGTTTATTTACTCGCACCGGATGAATGTTTCATGACACATTTGTGTCAAAGTTATGAGTTATTAGAGTTCAAAATGTTTAATATTGATGTATAATATAAAACAATAGTTAAAGTCAAACATCATTTAGATTCTAAACCCACACATTCAAGAAATATAAACGTCAATTATCAAAATTTAGAACCTGTAAAATATTCAACATTTTAATGACTATGTTTCAGTGACTAATACATTATTATTGACCTTTTTCATAAGATAAATTCACTGCCACTACTATAATTGCTCATTAACAGCTTCTGACATATCAGGTTGTATTTATTGTGTATTTCAGTCTCAGTAGAATTAACAGCAGAAAATAAATAAATATGGATTCCTTTGAAGTGGATATTTAAAATCCTTTGGGGTTATCCTGATCTACCAACCTTCTGCAAGAAGATGGTGATTTCAAATTTCCAGGAATGATTTTTACTTTTTGAACAAAATGCTTCAAGAAAAAAAAATGTGAATAATTGGACTGAACAAAACCAACTAAACTAAACTTTCATTTTCATTATATTTCAATCAATGAAGTATTTACCTGGAAAATTAAAAAATATATATTTTGTTCAAAATGAAATGTGTTATTTGTAGCAGATAAGAACTGTTCTCTTCTGATGTGACAAAGATGAAGGAGGTTTTTTGTTCACGTTAAAGATTTAAAACAGTAGAAAGAAAATCATTAATGAGAAAAACAACTTCCTCTTTGTTAAGAATCCTTCAAAACTGAATTAAGAAAAAAAACATATTTTCTTTTTGAATGAAAAAACTCAAACAATAATCAGTTTGTGTCGAAGCTGATCTGAGAGCTGCAAATGTTTCTTGTGCCGATGCCGGAAAAACACTTGGGACCAAAACTCACACGCGGAGAAAAGACGTTGTGTGCAGGCATGTGTATGTACGTGTGTGTGCGTGAGTGCATGTGTGTGTTAATGTGTGACGCAGCACCGAGTTATGTGGGTTTTTACCGACACTCAGCGCTGAAATATGAACACTGATTGTGTGATTCAGTGAATGAGAGGAAACCTGACACACACACTCGCACACACTCGCACACACGCACACACACACACACACACACACACACACACACACACACACACACACACACACACATACACACACACACACAGAAAGAGAAAGTAGCCTCAATGATGACACATACTGACTTCCTTCCTCTCTGACTTTTTTGAATAACGTCTCTGCCATAAAATAACGGCAACATAACTCAAGCAGCTTCTGGTACACTCACACACACACACACACACACACACACACACACACACACACGCACACACACACACACACACACACACACACACTTACACCCACACACACACACATACTCACATACTCATGTTCTATGAGAATGATTGTAAATGTGTCAAATAACACATGGATCCTCTCTGATGCAGCAGTGATGGTTTGTTGCCTGTTTCGTGATCGTTTAGTACTATCTGGTACACGTGTTTGCACATACATCTATTTTTACGTGATGTTTCAGCAAAATGCAGATCACTTATCACTAAAAAATATTAAACCTAATTAAATATGTTTGTTGGTCATCTAATGCATGACATTTCTGCACTGATCCGCAGGGCAACATGGAAAGACACACACATTAACACCTATGGGCAATTTAGAGGAATCAATTTAACCTTAGCATGTTTTTAGAGGTGGCAGGAAACCGGAGTACCTCGTGTGAACCCACGCACACAAGGATCCCTGGGCAACGGATCGTCTCGTTGTGAGGCGACAGGGCTAACCACTCCCCCACTGTGTCGCGCTCAAATGATATGTGATTAAATATCAAAATATTAATATTTTGAATTCAGGAAATGAATATCAAATGAATAAGATTCATATATTCAACATATATCTTCTGAAACATTTATCAGAGGTCAGTCATGATCAGAAACTGAATGATGTCATGTTTCACAAATGACTGAAGGTGCGAAGGATAAACAATCTAAAGTGAAAGCATCTTTCATCCTTTAAAGTAATTAGCCAGCATAAGTTAGACTACTGTCATTCGCAACAGTTTGTGCCGTCAGAAGGCGTCGATCAGTTCCTGAAAGTTGAAGAATTTCACTTCACAGCCAAGTACCTGTCATGATGGTAATGGTTTGCTGAGAGTTTTCTCCTTCTCCAGCCCCTCCTTCACACCACATAGAGGAAGAGAGTGAGACACTTCTCAGCAACCTGCAAATAGTCACGTAATTATGGTACTCCGACGTATACAATGGCCATGTAGCACCAGTGATACCATGGCCTTGTAGCACCAGTGATACGTCGGTATTAAAGGGTCAAACAAGAAGAATAAATTAAAGCTCATCAAAAGAGAAACCTACAAACTTTTAAGTCCAAATAAATCAATGCAGAAAACGGAGGAACTCACGAACCAACCTTCGTCACTTGTTCACATCACACAACAAAGTCATTGCTTTCCATTTTAGTTTGACCGATTCTTGTTTGGGCTGAATGACGTGAGGAACATCCTGCAATAAGCAATAACGATTCTCACACTCGCAATAATAAATGTCTTATTTCCCTGGATAATAATGTGTGTCTGTGTGTATTTTCATGTGTATGCATACAGCTCATTCAGTGACAGTTTAGGTCTGGGCGATATTTTAATATTTTAATATATATCGAAATACTTCTAAATGAGAGATTATCGCTTGAATCTATGTTATTGTTGTCCCGTTCGCCAACGATTTGTTCCAAAGAACGAATCTTTAGGAGAACGAACTGTACTGAATCTGAGTGCGACAGTCAACTGCTGCAGGTGAATCTGACTGGTGGTTTGTTCCCTGCAAACAGGTGGACTGATGGGAATCACTCACTGAAAACGAAACTTAGAACCGAAAAAACAGTGAAACAGTGTTGCCAACGTAGTGACTTTGCATTATTTAGGAAGTATTCAGACCCCGAGAGATTCGTGACAAATCTCGTGACTTTTTCTGGTGTAATTGGAGAGTTTTTTTTTTTTTGTTTTTTGGGAGACTGACGTGAAAACTCCAGCAGCGAGTGCTGCCGTCAGCGCCATCAGACCCAGCAGCTGCATTCACGGGACGTGCTGATTGGCGGGGGATGAATTTACACTCTGAACCATCTTCAGAGGTTTAAACTAACAGAGATCAATGTTGAGTTGAGTTAATAATATGTAGGACGTTTTAATGTTGTGTATGTTGTATGTGACTGTGGTTGTTTGTGTTGTATGTTTTATGTTGGACCCCCTCGAAAACGGGGATATCTGTTAACAAATAAATGTTTGTAGAAAAGTCCACGTTGATCTCTGTCATTCAATGATGACATTTCTAAAATGTGAAAATATTGACATATTTTGAGTATCACCATCGGGCTAAAAAATACTGAGCCATGCCTTCTACACCCAGCCCTGTGACAGATGACCCTTACTTATGGCCATTTCCACACTTTTCGACTATAATTTTTGACACAATTGCACATGGTCTTATCGCGATAAGAATAAGAGGATGATTCATCGAGCGGCCCTAATTATTGTTTGTCCTTTCCAGAACGCTGAGCAGCAGCATTTGTCTGTATTCAGATTCTCCACTGAGAGAATGTGTGTTGTCATAACTGATGACATCATCCTGTTCCAGCGATGTCACCTGGTCCAACACTTCATATCATTACCTGTTGCGTTTTTTGTTCCGTTTTTCTTCTGTCTGCCCCAACCCTCACCACATGTTTCAATCAGTTGCTGCACCACCATGCCCGCCTCCCCCATGCTAAGCGCACTTCTGTCTCATTATTTCCCTCGAGTGTTTCTCTCTCCTCTGTTCCTTTCTTCTCCTGCAGCTTTGAATTCCCCCTTCTCTCTCTCTCTCTTCCACTATCTGTCACCCCCCCAATCCCCTCACCCACACACACACACACAGAGCGACTTTCAAAAATTTAACCCCTCACCCCCCTG
>NW_027613714.1:0-5000 GCF_965212315.1 Lampetra planeri
GAGAGACAGAGAGAGACAGACAGAGAGAGACAGACACAGGGAGACAGACACAGGGAGAGAGACAAGGCAGACAGAGGACACAGGGGAGACAGACACAGGGAGAGAGACAGAGGAGAGACAGACACAGGGAGACAGACACAGGGAGAGAGACAGGCAGACAGAGACACAGGGAGACAGACACAGGGAGAGAGACAGAGAGAGACAGACACAGGGAGACAGACACAGGGAGAGAGACAGGCAGACAGAGACACAGGGAGACAGACACAGGGAGAGAGACAGAGAGAGACAGACACAGGGAGACAGACACAGGGAGAGAGACAGGCAGACAGAGACACAGGGAGACAGACACAGGGAGAGAGACAGGCAGACAGAGACACAGGAGACAGACACAGGGAGAGAGACAGAGAGAGACAGACACAGGGAGACAGACACAGGGAGAGAGACAGGCAGACAGAGACACAGGGAGACAGACACAGGGAGAGAGACAGAGAGAGACAGACACAGGGAGACAGACACAGGGAGAGAGACAGGCAGACAGAGACACAGGGAGACAGACACAGGGAGAGAGACAGAGAGAGACAGACACAGGGAGACAGACACAGGGAGAGAGACAGGCAGACAGAGACACAGGGAGACAGACACAGGGAGAGAGACAGGCAGACAGAGACACAGGGAGACAGACACAGGGAGAGAGACAGAGAGAGACAGACACAGGGAGACAGACACAGGGAGAGAGACAGGCAGACAGAGACAACAGGGAGACAGACACAGGAGAGAGACAGAGAGAGACAGACACAGGGAGACAGACACAGGAGAGAGACAGGCAGACAGAGACACAGGGAGACAGACACAGGGAGAGAGACAGAGAGAGACAGACACAGGGAGACAGACACAGGGAGAGAGACAGGCAGACAGAGACACAGGGAGACAAACACAGGGAGAGAGACAGGCAGACAGAGACACAGGGAGACAGACACAGGGAGAGAGACAGAGAGAGACAGACACAGGGAGACAGACACAGGGAGAGAGACAGGCAGACAGAGACACAGGGAGACAGACACAGGGAGAGAGACAGAGAGACAGACACAGGAGACAGACACAGGGAGAGAGACAGGCAGACAGAGACACAGGGAGACAGACCACAGGGAGAGAGACAGGCAGACAGAGACACAGGGAGACAGACACAGGGAGAGAGACAGAGAGAGACAGACACAGGGAGACAGACACAGGGAGAGAGACAGGCAGACAGAGACACAGGGAGACAGACACAGGGAGAGAGACAGAGAGAGACAGACACAGGGAGACAGACACAGGGAGAGAGACAGGCAGACAGAGACACAGGGAGACAGACACAGGGAGAGAGACAGAGAGAGACAGACACAGGGAGACAGACACAGGGAGAGAGACAGGCAGACAGAGACACAGGGAGACAGACACAGGGAGAGAGACAGGCAGACAGAGACACAGGGAGACAGACACAGGGAGAGAGACAGAGAGAGACAGACACAGGGAGACAGACACAGGGAGAGAGACAGGCAGACAGAGACACAGGGAGACAGACACAGGGAGAGAGACAGAGAGAGACAGACACAGGGAGACAGACACAGGGAGAGAGACAGGCAGACAGAGACACAGGGAGACAGACACAGGGAGAGAGACAGAGAGAGACAGACACAGGGAGACAGACACAGGGAGAGAGACAGGCAGACAGAGACACAGGGAGACAGACACAGGGAGAGAGACAGAGAGAGACAGACACAGGACAGACCAGGGAGAGACAGGCAGACAGAGACACAGGGAGACAGACACAGGAGAGAGACAGAGAGAGACAGACACAGGGAGACAGACACAGGGAGAGAGACAGGCAGACAGAGACACAGGGAGACAGACACAGGGAGAGACAGCAGACAGAGACACAGGAGACAGACACAGGAGAGACAGAGAGACAGACACAGGGAGAGGCGTGGTGAGCGAGAGAGAGGTTAAAGATTGAAAGAAAAGATGCTGCTGCTGATGCTGCTGATGCTGCTGGTGACGGTGATGATGATGCTGATGATGATGCTACTGATGATGGTGACGATGTTGGTGATGTTGATGATGATGTTGGTGACGATGTTGGTGATGATGTTGGTGACGATGTTGATGATGCTACTGATGATGATGCTACTACTGATGATGATGCTGGTGACGGTGATGATGATGCTGATGATGATGCTACTGATGATGGTGACGATGTTGGTGATGTTGATGATGATGTTGGTGACGATGTTGGTGATGATGTTGGTGACGATGTTGATGATGCTACTGATGATGATGCTACTACTGATGATGATGCTGGTGACGGTGATGATGATGCTGATGATGATGCTACTGATGATGGTGACGATGTTGATGATGTTGGTGATGATGTTGGTGATGATGCTGCTGCTGATGCTGCTGATGATGCTGGTGACGGTGATGATGATGCTGATGATGATGCTGATGCTGCTGATGATGCTGGTGACGGTGATGATGATGCTGATGATGATGCTACTGATGATGGTGACGATGTTGGTGATGCTGATGATGATGCTGCTGATGCTGCTGATGATGTTGGTGACGATGTTGGTGATGCTGATGATGCTGATGATGATGATGCTGATGCTGCTGATGATGCTGGTGACGGTGATGATGATGCTACTGATGATGGTGACGATGTTGGTGATGCTGATGATGCTGCTGCTGATGCTGCTGATGCTGCTGATGATGCTGGTGACGGTGATGATGATGCTGATGATGATGCTACTGATGATGTTGGTGATGATGTCGGTGACGCTGATGATGCTACTGATGACGATGTTGGTGACGATGTTGGTGACGCTGATGATGCTACTGATGATGATGTTGGTGACGATGTTGGTGACGATGTTGGTGACGCTGATGACGCTACTGATGACGATGTTGGTGACGATGATGATGATGTTGGTGACGCTGATGATGCTACTGATGATGATGTTGGTGACGATGATGATGATGTTGGTGACGATGTTGATGATGCTACTGATGATGATGTTGGTGACGATGTTGGTGACGATGTTGGTGACGCTGATGATGCTACTGATGATGATGTTGGTGACGATGCTGATGATGTTGGTGACGATGTTGATGATGCTACTGATGATGATGTTGGTGACGATGATGATGATGTTGGTGACGATGTTGATGATGCTACTGATGATGATGTTGGTGACGATGATGATGATGCTACTGATGATGATGTTGGTGACGATGCTGGTGACGACGATGATGATGATGCTACTGATGATGATGTTGGTGACGCTGATGATGATGACGATGTTGGTGACGCTGATGATGATGACGATGTTGGTGACGCTGATGATGATGTTGTTGACGATGCTGGTGACGACGGTGATGATGCTGCTACTGATGATGATGATGTTGGTGACCGATGTTGATGATGCTACTGATGATGATGTTGGTGACGCTGATGATGCTACTACTGATGATGATGTTGTTGACGATGCTGGTGACGACGATGATGATGATGCTGCTGCTACTGATGATGATGATGATGTTGGTGACGATGTTGATGATGCTACTGATGATGATGTTGGTGACGATGCTGGTGACGACGATGATGATGATGCTGCTACTGATGATGATGATGATGTTGGTGACGCTGATGATGCTACTGATGATGATGATGTTGTTGGTGACGATGTTGATGTTGGTGATGTTGATGATGTCGGTGACGATGTTGATGTTGATGATGTTGGTGACGATGTTGATGTTGGTGATGTTGATGATGTCGGTGACGATGTTGATGTTGATGATGTTGGTGACGATGTTGATGTTGGTGATGTTGATGATGTCGGTGACGATGTTGATGTTGATGATGTTGGTGACGATGTTGATGTTGGTGATGTTGATGATGCTACTGATGATGATGTTGTTGACGATGCTGGTGACGACGATGATGATGATGCTGCTACTGATGATGATGATGATGTTGGTGACGCTGATGATGCTACTACTGATGATGATGTTGGTGACGATGATGATGCTACTACTGATGATGATGTTGTTGACGATGCTGGTGACGACGATGATGATGATGCTGCTACTGATGATGATGATGTTGGTGACGATGTTGATGTTGGTGATGTTGATGATGCTACTGATGATGATGTTGGTGACGCTGATGATGTTGGTGATGATGTTGGTGACGATGTTGATGTTGGTGATGTTGATGATGTTGTTGACGATGCTGGTGACGACGATGATGATGATGCTACTGATGATGATGATGTTGGTGACGCTGATGATGTTGGTGATGATGATGATGCTGCTACTGATGATGATGTTGGTGACGATGTTGATGCTGCTACTGATGATGATGTTGGTGACGATGTTGATGTTGGTGATGTTGGTGGCGATGTTGGTGACGCTGATGATGCTACTGATGATGTTGGTGACGATGTTGATGTTGGTGATGTTGATGATGTTGGTGATGTTGGTGACGATGTTGGTGGCGATGTTTCTCACCCTCCTTGTCGTGAATCTTCCCCTTCACGACATCGATGGCGTCCGAGGCTTCGACGTCAAGGGTGATCGTTTTGCCCGTGAGGGTCTTGACAAAGATCTGCATCTTGGTCACCCTGCACACTGCAACACACACAGATACACACACACAGATATACACACACACAGATATACACACACACAGATATACACACACAGATATATACACAGACAGATATACACACACAGATATACACACACACAGATATACACACACAGATATACACACACACAGATATACACACACAGATATACACACAGACAGATATACACACACAGATATACACACACACAGATATACACACACAGATATACACACACAGATATACACACACACAGATATACACACACAGATATACACACACACAGATATACACACACAGATATACACACACACAGATATACACACACACAGATAT
>NW_027613714.1:10000-25000 GCF_965212315.1 Lampetra planeri
ACACTACACAGACACACAGACTCACTACACACACACAGCTACACACAGAGACTCACCACACACACAGATATAGACACAGCCTCACCACACACACAGACACAGATACACTACACAGACACACAGACTCACTACACACACACAGCTACACACAGAGACTCACACACAGAGACACAGATACACTACACAGACACACAGCTACACACAGCCTCACCACACACACAGAGACACAGATACACTACACACACACAGCTACACACAGAGACTCACACACAGAGACACAGATACACTACACAGACACACAGACACACTACACACACACAGCTACACACATAGACTCACTACACACACAGATATAGACACAGCCTCACCACACACACAGAGACACAGATACACTACACACACACAGCTACACACAGACACTCACTACACACACAGATATACACACAGCCTCACCACACACACACACACACAGATACACTACACAGACACACAAACACACTACACACACACAGCGACACAGAGACTCACTACACACAGATATAGACACAGCCTCACCACACACACAGAGACACAGATACACTACACAGACACACTACACACACAGCTACACACAGAGACTCACTACACACACAGATATAGACACAGCCTCACCACACACACAGAGACACAGACACACTACACAGACACACTACACACACACAACTAGCTACACACATAGACTCACTACACACACAGATATAGACACAGCCTCACCACACACACAGACACAGACACACTACACAGACACACTACACAGACACACAGACACACTACACACACAGCTAAACACAGACACTCACTACACACATAGATAGACACAGCCTCACCACACACACAGATACACTACACAGACACACAGTCACACTACACACACACAGCTACACACAGAGACTCACTACACACACAGATATAGACACAGCCTCACCACACACACAGAGACACAGATACACTACACAGACACACAGACACACTACACACACAGCTAAACACAGACACTCACTACACACATAGATAGACACAGCCTCACCACACACACAGATACACTACACAGACACACAGTCACACTACACACACACAGCTACACACAGACACTCACTACACACACAGATATAGACACAGCCTCACCACACACACACACACACAGATACACTACACACACACACAGACACACTACACACACAGCTACACACAGAGACTCACTACACACACAGATATAGACACAGCCTCACCACACACACAGACACACAGATACACTACACAGACACACAGACACACTACACACACACAGCTACACAGAGACTCACTACACACACAGCTACACACACAGAGACACAAATACACTACACAGACACACTACACACACACAGCTACACACAGAGACTCACTACACACACAGATATAGACACAGCCTCACCACACACACAGAGACACAGATACACTACACACACACACAGCTACACAGACTCACTACACACATAGATAGACACAGCCTCACCACACACACAGAGACACAGATACACTACACAGACACATAGACTCACTACACACACACAGCTACACACAGAGACTCACACACAGAGACACAGATACACTACACAGACACACAGACACACTACACACACACAGCTACACACAGAGATATAGACACAGCCTCACCACACACAGAGACACAGATACACTACACACACACAGCTACACACAGATATACACACAGCCTCACCACACACACAGAGACACTCACTACACAGAGACACAGATACACTACACAGACACACAGACTCACTACACACACACAGCTACACACAGAGGCTCACTACACAGAGACACAGATACACTACACAGACACACAGACTCACTACACACACAGACTCACTACACACATAGATATACACACAGCCTCACCACACACAGAGACACAGATACACTACACAGACACACAGACTCACTACACACACAGCTACACACATAGACTCACTACACACATAGATATACACACAGCCTCACCACACACAGAGACACAGATACACTACACAGACACACAGACTCACTACACACACAGCTACACACATAGACTCACTACACACATAGATATACACACAGCCTCACCACACACAGAGACACAGATACACTACACAGACACACAGACTCACTACACACACAGCTACACACATAGACTCACTACACACATAGATATACACACAGCCTCACCACACACACAGACACACAGATACACTACACAGACACACAGACTCACTACACACACACAGCTACACACAGAGACTCACTACACACATAGATATAAACACAGCCTCACCACACACACAGAGACACTCACTACACAGACACACAGACTCACTACACACACAGCTACACACAGAGACTCACTACACACACAGATATAGACACAGCCTCACCACACACACAGAGACACAGACACACTACACAGACACACTACACACACAGCTAAACACAGACACTCACTACACACATAGATAGACACAGCCTCACCACACACACAGAGACACAGATACACTACACAGACACACAGTCACACTACACACACACAGCTACACACAGACACTCACTACACACACAGATATAGACACAGCCTCACCACACACACACAGACACAGATACACTACACACACACACAGACACACTACACACACACAGCTACACACAGAGACTCACTACACACACAGATATAGACACAGCCTCACCACACACACAGAGACACAGACACACTACACAGACACACTACACACACAGCTAAACACAGACACTCACTACACACATAGATAGACACAGCCTCACCACACACACAGAGACACTCACTACACACACAGACACATACCCGTAGAGACCCATACTCATGGAGAACCACAGAGACCCATACTCACAGAGACCCACACTCATATAGAACCATAGATACCCACAGATACGGGGAGACAGACACGGGGAGAGAGACACAGACACGAGAGAGAGACACGGGATAGAGAGACATGGGGAGAGAGACACAGACACGGGGAGAGACACGGGGAGACAGGAAAACACGATGGGACACGTGGTTGGCTAGCGACACACTCCATTCAACTCTTCTCAACAGTACACACCAACCTATCAACACACTTTATATACACTTATACATCTATACACACACACACACTTGTACACCTATACACACACATCATACACACACGTGTCCACGTTATACAAACATCATACACACTTAATACACATACATTACACACACACGCTTGCACACATTACACACACACACTTGCACACATTATACACACACCTATACACTTATACTCATACATTTTACACAAGCGTACTCGTTACACACACAAAAATTATACACACACATTAAACACATTACACACACATACATTTTATACACACATTATACACATTATATACACACACACACACGTGTACACATCATACACACTTGTACACATTGCACACACATACATTATACACACATTGCACACACATACATTATACACACATTACACACACACACGTGTACACATTATACACATACATTATACACAGACGTTAGACACTTATATACATTACACATACATTACACACACACTACACACATCACACACACACATCACACACACACATTACACACACACTCACATTACACACACACTCACATTACACACACACACGTGTACACATTATACACATACATTATACACAGACGTTAGACACTTATATACATTACACATACATTACACACACACTACACACATCACACACACACATCACACACACACATTACACACACACTCACATTACACACACACACGTGTACACATTATACACATACATTATACACAGACGTTAGACACTTATATACATTACACATACATTACACACACACTACACACATCACACACACACATCACACACACACATTACACACACACTCACATTACACACACACACGTGTACACATTATACACATACATTATACACAGACGTTAGACACTTATATACATTACACATACATTACACACACACTACACACATCACACATTACACACACACTACACAACATCACACACACACATTACACACACACTTACATTACATACATTATACACACACACGTGTACACATTACACACATTAGACACAGACGTTAGACACTTATATACATTACACATACATTACACACACACTACACACATCACACACACACATTACACACACACTACACACACACACTTACATTACATACATTATACACACACACGTGTACACTTCACACACATTATATACATTACACACACATTATATACACACACTTGTACACTAATACACACACACTTACATTACATACATTACACACACACACGTGTACACTTCACACACATACATTATACACAGACGTTAGACACTTATATACATTACACATACATTACACACACACTACACACATCACACATTACACACACACACTACACAACATCACACACACACATTACACACACACTACACACACACTTACATTACATACATTACACACACACACGAGTACACATTACACACATACATTAGACACAGACGTTAGACACTTATATACATTACACATACATTACACACACACTACACACATCACACACACACATCACACACACACATTACACACACACTCACATTACACACACACACGTGTACACATTACACACATACATTAGACACAGACGTTAGACACTTATATACATTACACATACACTACACACACACTACACACACATACATTACACACACTAAACACATTACACACACACTTACATTACATACATTACACACACACACACACTTACATTACATACATTACACACACACGTGTACACTTCACACACATTATATACATACATTATACACATCACACACACACACATTATATACACACACTTGTACACTAATACACACACACTTACATTACACACATCGCACACTAAATCGCGATTAAAACACAAATTCCTAGCGACTCAATAAGGATCGGCCCGGCCGAAAGCCTGCGGCCTAAGCCAGGCGACCACGCTCGGCTCGCTCTCGATGGGACGACGCCGCTAAGGGGAGGGTCCACGCGGCCGCCACGATGGCGGGAAGGTGGACGGAGGTGGACAATGACTACGGATGGAGGTGAATGACGATGGTGGAGGTGGAGGCGTCGTGAGAGAGAGAGAAGGCGGAGGCGAGATGATCGGACGCCATTAACTCACCACGCCGCTGAGGAGAGAGAGAGAGGGGGAGGGAGGTGGGGCGGAAGTGACGTCAGACGGGGATTTATTTATTTATTTTTGACGGTTGGGGGGGTTTTTTTTTTCCTCATTTAAATCCGGCGATTATAATTAAGTTGAGTAAAGATGAGAAGTAGACGCGAAATTAGGTGATCGATTTAGTTTTGTTGTTAATTTGAAATAAATTTGAGGCGTTTGCGATGTGTTGGGAACTTCCGGTTACATGACGCGTTCGTCACACAACTCCGGATGTGACGTCACACGGGCAATTAGTTATTAATTTTACATCCGGGGATTTTTATGATAAAAAAATGGAATTTCGATTTAAAGCTTTCGTCAATGCAGGGATTCATCTTCTTGGTTCTTTCGGTAAAGTCACGTAGAAGGGAATTAAAAAAAAAACATAATAAAATATTTAAAAATATTATGTTTATTTTTTTAATTTTATTATTTCCCTTCTACGTGATGACTTTACCGAAAGAACCAAGAAAAAGGAGGAAGTAGACGCGAAATTAAGTCATCAATTTGTTTTGTTTTTTATTCGAAAGAAATTTGAGTCGTTTGCGACGTGTTAAAAAATATATATTAAAGGGGGTTAGTAACTTCCGGTTACATGACGCGTTCATCTCACACCTCCGGATGTGACGTCACGCGGCCAATTAATTATTAATTTAAAATCAAGCGATTTTTATAATAAAAAAATAGGAATTTCGATTTAAAGCTTTCGTGACTGCAGGGATTCATCTTCTTGGTTCTTTCGGTAAAGTCACGTAGAAGGGAAATAATAAAATAATAAAAATAAAACATAATAAAATATAATAAAGTATTGTTTTATTCCTATTATTTTATTATTTCCCTTCTACGTGACTTTACCGAAAGAACCAAGAAGATGAATCCCTGCAGTCACGAAAGTTTTAAATCAAAATTTAAATCATTTTCTTTTAATTTTCTATTGATTTCCTCGTGAAAAATACAAGATTTAAAATAGATAAAAGTGTATTATTGGTTCTTTCGAGTTATCATTTTTCTTTTATATTTTTTGGGTCTTTCGGTAAAGTCACGTAGATAGAAAATGAAATGGAAATGATTTAAATTAAATGAAAAAAATTCCTAACAACCCTCCTTTAAAAGTTTTTTTTAACAAATTGCAAACGACTAAAATTACTTTAAAATTAAAAACAATACGAAATCGATCACTTAATTTCGTGTCTCCTTTTTTTCTTATAAAAATCGCCGGATTTAAAAAATATAAAAAAAATATAAAAATTATTATCACGGCAATGCCCATATTATCACGGCTATGCCCATATTAGGAAATCAACGTGTTAACAATCTTACGCGTCTCGTCTCAGCCAATGACTGCACGCCGTCTTGTGGTAATTAACATAATAACAAGCCGATGCCCATATAAGGATTCCAACGAGTGATTGTGATTTTCCGCGGCACCTCTCAGCCAATCAGCGCACGCTGTCTGTTGATGATTAACATAATTTATACGACCCATGCCCATATTAGGAATAACATCGTCCGACGGTCACGTCTCAGCCAATCAGCGCACGCGGTCTGTGGCGGGAACGGGGGGGTAATTAACATAATTTATGCAGCCCATGCCCATATTAGGAATGAAACTCGTTAACATCGTCCGACGGGCACGTCTCAGCCAATCAGCGCACGCGGTCTGTGGCGGGAACGGGAGGCTAATTAACATAATTTATGCAGCCCATGCCCATATTAGGAAGAGAACTTCCGGGAGGCTGCGGCCTACTGAGGGCTCTGTCGCCGAGCTGAGGAGGTAAACACCGCGGATTTATTTATATTATTTTCTATTTACAACAAGAAAAACGTTCATTTCTGAGGGGTTATTCGAACGCAGGGCGATGCCGCCGTCAAAACGAGTACAATGTCGGCTATGGTCTAAAATAATTATAGGGGTATTAGACTCGCCACACACAGAGACCCATAGACTCTCATAGAGACCCATAGACTCACCACAGAGACACACAGAGACCCATAGACTCACCACAGAGATCCATAGACTCTCATAGAGACACAGAGACCCACAGAGACCCATAGACTCACACAGACTCACCACCACACAGAAACCCACAGACTCACCACACAGAGACCCATAGACTCACCACACAGAGACCCACAGATGCCCATAGACTCACCACACAGAGACCCACAGAGACCCACAGACTCACCACACAGAGACCCACAGAGACCCACAGACTCACCACACAGAGACCCACAGACTCACCACACAGAGACCCACAGACTCACCACACAGAGACCCACAGACTCACCACACAGAGACCCACAGACTCATCACACAGAGACCCACAGACTCACCACACAGAGACCCACAGACTCACCACACAGAGACCCACAGACTCACCACACAGAGACCCACAGACTCACCACAGAGACCCATAGAGACCCATAGACTCACCACACAGAGACCCACAGACTCACCACACAGAGACCCACAGACTCACCACAGAGACCCATAGAGACCCATAGACTCACCACACAGAGACCCACAGACTCACCACAGAGACCCACAGAGACCCATAGACTCACCACACAGAGACCCACAGACTCACCACACAGAGACCCACAGACTCACCACACAGAGACCCACAGACTCACCACACAGAGACCCACAGACTCACCACACAGAGACCCACAGACACACCACACAGAGACCCACAGACTCACCACACAGAGACCCACAGACTCACCACACAGAGACCCACAGACTCACCACACAGAGACCCACAGACTCACCACACAGAGACCCACAGACTCACCACACAGAGACCCACAGACACACCACACAGAGACCCACAGACTCACCACACAGAGACCCACAGACTCACCACACAGAGACCCACAGACTCACCACACAGAGACCCACAGACTCACCACACAAAGACCCACAGACTCACCACACAGACTCACCACACAGTGACCCACAGACTCACCACACAAAGACCCACAGACTCACCACACAGACTCACCACACAGTGACCCACAGACTCACCACACAGAGACCCACAGAGACCCACAGACTCACCACACAGAGACCCACAGACTCACCACACAGAGACCCACAGACTCACCACACAGACTCACCACGCAGAGACCCACAGAATCACCACACAGAGACCCACAGACTCAATCAGTTCTAATGAGTTTGTTTTTTCGAGATGATTTAAAGTTGCCTCCCTCCATAGCTGCCAAATATCGCAGCTGAATGTCAACGCTAACCAGTGTCTCTGTGTGTCTCTGTGTCTCTCTGTGTCTCTCTGTCTCTGTGTCTGTGTCTCTGTGTGTCTCTGTGTCTCTCTGTGTCTCTGTCTCTCTGTGTCTCTCTGTGTCTGTGTCTCTGTGTCTCTCTGTGTCTCTCTGTGTCTCTGTGTCTCTGTGTGTCCTTGTGTCTTTCTGTCTCTGTGTCTGTGTGTCTCTGTGTCTCTGTGTCTCTGTGTCTCTGTGTCTCTGCGTCTGTGTGTCTCTGTGTGTCTCTGTCTCTCTGTGTCTCTCTGTGTCTCTGTCTCTGTGTCTCTGTGTCTATCTGTCTCTGTGTCTCTCTGTGTCTCTGTGTCTCTGTGTCTCTCTGTGTCTCTGTGTGTCACTCTGTGTCTCTCTGTCTGTGTCTCTGTGTCTCTCTGTCTCTGTGTCTCTCTGTGTCTCTGTGTGTCACTCTGTGTCTCTGTGTCTCTCTGTCTGTGTCTCTGTGTCTCTGTGTCTCTGTGTCTCTCTGTGTCTCTCTGTGTCTGTGTGTCTCTGTGTCTCTCTGTGTCTGTGTGTCTGTGTTTCTCTTTGTCTCTCTGTCTTTGTGTCTCTGTGTCTCTCTGTGTCACTGTGTCTGTGTCTCTCTGTGTCTCTGTGTGTCTCTGTGTCGCTCTGTCTATGTCTCCGTGTCTCTGTGTCTCTGTGTTTCTGCGTCTGTGTGTCTCTGTGTGTCTCTGTCTCTCTGTGTCTCTCTGTGTCTCTGTCTCTGTGTCTCTGTGTCTCTCTGTCTCTGTGTCTCTCTGTGTCTCTGTGTCTCTGTGTCTCTCTGTGTCTCTGTGTGTCACTCTGTGTCTCTGTGTCTCTCTGTCTGTGTCTCTGTGTCTCTCTGTCTCTGTGTCTCTCTGTGTCTCTCTGTGTCTGTGTGTCTCTGTGTGTCTCTGTGTCTGTGTGTCTGTGTTTCTCTTTGTCTCTCTGTCTTTGTCTCTCTGTGTCTCTCTGTGTCTCTGTGTCTCTGTGTCTCTCTGTCTGTGTGTCTGTGTGTCTGTGTTTCTCTTTGTCTCTCTGTCTTTGTGTCTCTCTGTCTTTGTGTCTCTATGTGTCTCTATGTGTCTCTCTGTGTCCCTGTGTCTTTCTGTGTCTCTGTGTCTCTCTGTCTCTGTGTCTCTGTGTTTGTGTCTCTCTGTGTCTCTGTGTGTCTCTGTTTCTCTGTGTCTCTCTGGCTCTCTGTGTCTGTCTCTGTGTCTGTGTGTCTGTGTTTCTCTTTGTCTCTCTGTCTTTGTGTCTCTCTGTCTTTGTGTCTCTCTGTCTTTGTGTCTCTATGTGTCTCTCTGTGTCTCTCTGTCTCTCTGTGTCTCTGTGTCCCTGTGTCTTTCTGTGTCTCTGTGTCTCTCTGTCTCTGTGTCTCTGTGTTTGTGTCTCTCTGTGTCCCTGTGTCTCTCTGTGTCTCTGTGTCTCTCTGTCTCTGTGTCTCTGTGTTTGTGTCTCTCTGTGTCTCTGTGTCTCTGTGTGTCTGTGTGTCTCTGTTTCTCTGTGTCTCTCTGTCTCTCTGTGTCTGTGTCTCTGTGTCTGTGTGTCTGTGTTTCTCTTTGTCTCTCTGTCTTTGTGTCTCTCTGTCTTTGTGTCTCTCTGTCTTTGTGTCTCTATGTGTCTCTCTGTGTCTCTCTGTCTCTCTGTGTCTCTGTGTCCCTGTGTCTTTCTGTGTCTCTGTGTCTCTCTGTCTCTGTGTCTCTGTGTTTGTGTCTCTCTGTGTCTCTGTGTCTCTGTGTGTCTGTGTGTCTCTATGTGTCTCTCTGTGTCTCTCTGTCTCTCTGTGTCTCTGTGTCCCTGTGTCTCTCTGTGTCTCTGTGTCTCTCTGTCTCTGTGTCTGTGTGTCTGTGTTTCTCTGTGTCTCTCTGTCTTTGTGTCTCTCTGTGTCTCTGTGTCTCCCTGTGTCTCTGTGTCTCTCTGTGTCTATGTGTCTCTCTGTGTCTCTATGTGTCTCTCTGTGTCTCTCTGTGTCTCTATGTGTCTCTCTGTGTCTCTCTGTGTCTCTATGTGTCTCTGTGTCTCTCTGTGTCTCTATGTGTCTCTCTGTGTCTCTGTGTCTCTCTGTGTCTCTATGTGTCTCTCTGTGTCTCTGTGTCTTTCTGTGTGTGTCTCTCTCTGTGTCTCTGTGTCTGTGACAGGTAGAAGAGGACAGAGCGAGACAGAGACAGCGACTTCCATTCATCAACTTCCTCACCCACTCACCCACCCACTCACCCACCCACTCACTCACTCAATCACCCACTCACCCACTCACCCACCCACTCACCCACCCACTCACCCACCCACTCACCCACCCACTCACCCACTCACCCACTCACCCACCCACTCACTCACTCAATCACCCACTCACCCACTCACCCACCCACTCACCCACCCACTCACCCACCCACTCACCCACCCACTCACCCACCCACCCACTCACCCACTCACCCACCCACTCACTCACTCAATCACCCACCCACCCACTCACCCACCCACTCACCCACCCACCCACTCACCCACCCACTCACTCACTCAATCACCCACTCACCCACTCACCCACCCACTCACCCACCCACTCACCCACCCACCCACTCACTCACCCAATCCCTCACCCACTCACCCACTCACTCACTCACTCAGTCACTCAGTCAGTCACTCAGTCAGTCACTCGCTCAGTCACTCACTCAGTCACTCACTCAGTCACTCGCTCACTCACTCACTCAGTCACTCACTCAGTCACTCGCTCACTCAGTCACACACTCACTCACTCACCCACTCACTCACCCACCCACTCACCCACCCACCCACTCACCCACCCACCCACTCACCCACCCACCAACCCACCAACCCACCCACCCACTCACCCACCCACTCACTCACCCACCCACCCACTAACCCACCCACTCACCCACCCACCCACTCACCCACCCACCAACCCACCAACCCACCCACCCACCCACTCACCCACTCACCCACCCACTCACCCACCCACCCACCAACCCACTCACCCACTCACCCACTCACTCACCAACCCACCCACCCACCCACTCACTCACCCACCCACCCACTCACCCACTCACCCACTCACCCACTCACTCACCCACCCACTCACCCACCCACCCACTCACCCACTCACCCACCCACCCACTCACCCACCCACCCACCCACCCACCCACTCACCCACCCACCCACCCACTCACCCACTCACCCACCCACCCACCCACTCACCCACCCACCCACCCACCCACCCACTCACCCACCCACCCACCCACCCACCCACCCACCCACTCACCCACCCACCCACCCACCCACTCACCCACCCACCCACCCACTCACCCACCACCACCACCCTCCACACGTGACCATGCAGGGACGTTTCGCCACGGCGCTTGTCATGGCGTGTGTACTCTGCGTCATCAGCGCCGCCTGTCTCTGCGCCGCTTTGGCCACCGATTTCTGGCTTCTCCACGCCGGTGGACGTCACCGTGGCAACGCCGGTGACGGTGACGGTCACGGTGGTGACGACGGTGGTGACGGTGGCGGTGGCGGTGGCGGTGGCGGTGGTGATGCCGGTCGCGTTACGAACGGCCTACTCACTTCGGCAGCGTCGTCAGCAGGAGGAGGAGGAGGTGGTGGAGGTGGTGGAGGTGGAGGAGGAGGTGGAGACACGGTGATGATCGGAGGGGTGAATGGGACGAGAGGTAACGGTGGTGGTGACGGTGGTGGTGGTGGTGGGGGTAGGGGGGCTGGTGGTGGTGGTAGAGGTTGTGGTGATGGTGACGGTGGTGGTGGTGGGGGTAGGGGGGGTGGTCGTGGTGGTGGTGACGGTGGTTGTGGAGGTGGTGGTGGAGGTTGTGGAGGTGGTGGTGGTGGTGATGGTGATGCCGGTCGCGTTACGAACGGCCTACTCACTTCGGGAGGAGGTGGTGGTGACGGTGGTGACGGTGGTGACGGTGGTGACGGTGGTGACGGTGGTGGTGGTGGTGGGGGTAGGGGGGGTGGTGGTGATGGTGGTGGTGACGTTGGTGGTGACGTTGGTGGAGGTGGTGGAGGTGGTGGCGGTGGTGGTGACGGTGGTGGTGGTGGAGGAGGTGGGGGTGGTGGTGGTGACGGTGGTGGTGACGGTGGTGGTGGTGGGGGTAGGGGGGGGTGGTGATGATGGTGGTGACGGTGGTGACGGTGGTGACGGTGGTGACGGTGGTGGTGGTGGGGGTAGGGGGGGTGGTGGTGACGGTGGTGACGGTGGTGACGGTGGTAACGGTGGTGACGGTGGTGGTGGTGGGGGTAGGGGGGGTGGTGATGATGGTGGTGACGGTGGTGACGGTGGTGACGGTGGTGACGGTGGTGACGGTGGTGACGGTGGTGGTAGGGGGGGTGGTGGTGACGGTGGTGACGGTGGTGACGGTGGTAACGGTGGTGACGGTGGTGGTGACGGTGGTGACGGTGGTGGTGGAGGTGGTGGTGGTGGTGACGGTGGTGGTGACGTTGGTGGTGGAGGTGGTCGTGGTGGCGGTGGTGGTGACGGTGGTGGGGGTAGGGGGGGTGGTGGTGATGGTGGTGGTGACGTTGGTAGAGGTGGTGGTGGTTGTGGTGGTGGTGGTGGAGGAGGTGGTGGAGGAGGTGGGGGTGGTGGTGGTGGTGGTGGAGGTGGAGGAGGTGGTGGTGGTGATGGTGGTGGTGGTGGTGATGGTGGTGGTGGTGGTTGTGGTGGTGGTGGAGGTGGAGGAGGTGGCGGTGGAGAAGGGGGTGGTGGTGGTGGTGGTGGAGGTGGTAGAGGTGGTGGAGGTGGTTGCGGTGGTGGAGGTGGTAGAGGTGGTGGTGGAGGTGGTGGTGGTGGTGGTGGAGGTGGTGGTGGAGGTGGTGGTGGTGGTGGTGGTGGAGACATGGTGATGATCGGAGGGGTGAATGGGAGGTGAAGCAAGGATGGTGGTGATTGTGGTGAGCGTGTGTCTGTGTGTGTGTGTCTCTGTGTGTGTCTGTGTGTGTGTGTCTCTGTGTGTGTCTCTGTGTGTGTGTCTCTGTGTGTGTGTCTCTGTGTGTGTCTCTGTGTGTGTGTGTGACTCTCTGTGTGTGTGTCTCTGTGTGTGTGTCTCTGTGTGTGTGTCTCTGTGTGTGTGTCTGTGTGTGTGTCTCTGTGTGTGTGTGTGTCTCTGTGTGTGTGTGTGTCTCTGTGTGTGTGTGTGTCTCTGTGTGTGTCTCTGTGTGTGTGACTCTCTGTGTGTGTGTCTCTGTGTGTGTGTGTGACTCTCTGTGTGTGTGTCTCTGTGTGTGTGTCTCTGTGTGTGTGTCTCTGTGTGTCTCTGTGTCTGTGTGTGTGTCTATGACTCTGTGTGTGTCTCTGTGTGTGTGTCTGTGTGTGTGTGTCTCTGTGTGTGTGTGTGTCTGTGTGTGTGTGTGTCTCTGTGTGTGTCTCTGTGTGTGTCTCTGTGTGTGTGTCTCTGTGTCTCAAATATTGGAAGAGGTCACCCCCTGTGAGTGGCTGGCTGAGGTACCAGCTGTTGAGGAAGTACTGAGGGCGATCCGGAGTCTGAGACCAGGGAAGGCACCGGGCAGAGATGATCTCCCAAGCGAAATGCTGAGGGAGGGTGGCGTTTGTGCACAGACTGCCCTATATGACATCATAACAACAGTCTGGGCCACTGGACGGGTTCCGCAGGACTGGAAGGATGCCCTGGTGGTCCCCCTCTTTAAGAAGGGGGACCGTACTGACTGTAACAACTACAGGGGCCTCTCACTCCTCAGTGTGCCGGGTAAGGTCCTGGCAAGGATTATTCAACATCGCCTTGCCAGGCACGCTGAGGAGAGGCTTGCGGAGCCCCAATGCGGTTTCAGGAAAGGGAGGTCCTGCACAGATGCCATATTTTCTGTCCGTCTGCTACAGCAGAGGTGTAGGGAATTCCAAAAAGACCTACATCTCTGCTTTATTGACCTGGTCAAGGCCTATGATACCATCAGTAGGACTGGGCTCTGGGTTGTTCTTCGTGCTTTCGGAGTCCCTGACCCTCTGCTCACGATCATTAAGGACCTTCATGATGGTGAGCGGGCCCGGGTAAAACTACGTGGCCGGGAGTCGGAGCCTTTCCCTGTACACCTTGGGGTGCGACAGGGATGTCCTCTGGCTCCCACATTATTTAACATCTATTTCGACTGCGTAGTTCGTGAAGCCTTCAATAGCTGTACCGGGGGAATTACCATTTGGTACAGATATAATGGGAGGCTGATCGACGCCCGGGTGCGATCAAGGGATGGCTCCCTATTGGTCAACCACGTTATGTATGCCGATGTTTTGGTAATAGCTGCTCATTCAGAAGAGGAGTTGGAGACGCTGCTGCTGAGATTGGAGTGTGCCACTAAGAGGTGGGGCCTTACCATCAGCCCCACCAAAACTAAGCACCTGCCTGGGTATTTTGTACCATCGGACACTCCACCCCCACAACTCGCAATCG
>NW_027613714.1:30000-34749 GCF_965212315.1 Lampetra planeri
CTCTCTCTCCGTGTCTCTCTCCCCGTGTCTCTCTCTCCGTGTCTCTCTCCCCGTGTCTCTCTCCCCGTGCCTCTCACCCCGTGTCTCTCTCCCCGTGTCTCTCTCCCCGTGTCTCTCACCCCGTGTCTCTCTCTCCGTGTCTCTCTCCCCGTGTCTCTCTCTCCGTGTCTCTCACCCCGTGTCTCTCTCCACGTGTCTCTCACCCCGTGTCTCTCTCTCCGTGTCTCTCTCCCCGTGTCTCTCTCTCCGTGTCTCTCTCTCCGTGTCTCTCCCCGTGTCTCTCTCTGTCTCTCTCTCTGTGTCTCTCTCCCCGTGTCTCTCTCTCTCCGTGTCTCTCTCCCCGTGTCTCTCACCCCGTGTCTCTCTCCCCGTGTCTCTCACCCCGTGTCTCTCACCCCGTGTCTCTCTCTCCGTGTCTCTCTCTCCGTGTCTCTCTCCCCGTGTCTCTCTCTCCGTGTCTCTCACCCCGTGTCTCTCTCTCCGTGTCTCTCTCCCCGTGTCTCTCACCCCGTGTCTCTCACCCCGTGTCTCTCTCTCCGTGTCTCTCTCTTCGTGTCTCTCTCCCCGTGTCTCTCTCTCCGTGTCTCTCTCCCCGTGTCTCTCACCCCGTGTCTCTCACCCCGTGTCTCTCCCCGTCTCTCCCCGTGTCTCTCTCTGTGTGTCTCTCCCCGTGTCTCTCTCTCCGTGTCTCTCTCTCCCCGTGTCTCTCTCTGTGTGTCTCTCCCCGTGTCTCTCTCTCCGTGTCTCTCTCTCCCCGTGTCTCTCTCTCCGTGTCTCTCTCTCCGTGTCTCTCTCTGTCTCTCACTCCGTGTCTCTCTCCCCGTGTCTCTCACCCCGTGTCTCTCACCCCGTGTCTCTCTCCCCGTGTCTCTCTCCCCGTGTCTCTCACCCCGTGTCTCTCTCACCCCGTGTCTCTCTCTCCGTGTCTCTCTCCCCGTGTCTCTCTCCCCGTGTCTCTCTCACTCCGTGTCTCTCTCTCTCCGTGTCTCTCTCCCCGTGTCTCTCTCTCTCCGTGTCTCTCTCCCCGTGTCTCTCTCTCCGTGTCTCTCTCCCCGTGTCTCTCTCTCCGTGTCTCTCTCCCCGTGTCTCTCTCTCTCCGTGTCTCTCACCTCGTGCCTCTCTCCCCGTGTCTCTCTCCCCGTGTCTCTCTCCCCGTGTCTCTCTCTCCCCCCGTGTCTCTCTCCCCGTGTCTCTCCCCCCGTGTCTCTCCCCCCGTGTCTCTCTCTCCCCGTGTCTCTCTCTCCCCGTGTCTTTCTCTCCCCGTGTCTTTCTCTCCCCGTGTCTTTCTCTCCCCGTGTCTCTCTCACCCCGTGTCTCTCTCTCCCCGTGTCTCTCTCTCCCCGTGTCTCTCTCACCCCGTGTCTCACCCCGTGTCTCTCTCCCCGTGTCTCTCTCCCCGTGTCTCTCTCACCGTGTCTCTCTCTCTCCCCGTGTCTCTCTCTCCGTGTCTCTCTCTCCCCGTGTCTCTCTCTCCGTGTCTCTCTCTCCCCGTGTCTCTCTCCCCGTGTCTCTCTCCCCGTGTCTCTCTCTCCGTGTCTCTTTCCCCGTGTCTCTCTCTCCCCGTGTCTCTTTCCCCGTGTCTCTCTCTCCCCGTGTCTCTCTCTCCCCGTGTCTCTCTCCCCGTGTCTTTCTCCCCCCGTGTCTCTCTCCCTGTCTCTCTCTTCCCGTGTCTCTCTCCCCCGTGTCTCTCTCACCCTGTGTCTCTCTCCCCCCGTGTCTCTCTCCCTGTCTCTCTCTTCCCGTGTCTCTCTCCCCGTGTCTCTCTCTTCCCGTGTCTCTCTCTCCCCGTGTCTCTCTCCCCGTGTCTCTCTCTCCCCGTGTCTCTCTCTCCTCTGTGAGTGTCTCTCTCTCCCCATGTCTCTCTCTCCCCATGTCTCTCTCCCCGTGTCTCTCTCCCCCTGTCTCTCTCTCCCCGTGTCTCTCTCTCCCCATGTCTCTCTCTCCCCATGTCTCTCTCTCCCCGTGTCTCTCTCCCCCTGTCTCTCTCTCCCCGTGTCTCTCTCCCCGTGTCTCTCTCTCCCCGTGTCTCTCTCTCCCCGTGTCTCTCTCCCCCTGTCTCTCTCTCCCCATGTCTCTCTCTCCCCATGTCTCTCTCTCCCCGTGTCTCTCTCCCCCTGTCTCTCTCTCCCCATGTCTCTCTCACCCCGTGTCTCTCTCTCCCCGTGTCTCTCTCACCCCGTGTCTCTCTCCCCCCGTGTCTCTCTCCCTGTCTCTCTCTTCCCGTGTCTCTCTCCCCGTGTCTCTCTCTCCCCGTGTCTCTCTCTCCTCTGTGAGTGTCTCTCTCTCTCCATGTCTCTCTCTCCCCATGTCTCTCTCTCCCCATGTCTCTCTCTCCCCGTGTCTCTCTCCCCGTGTCTCTCTCTCCCCGTGTCTCTCTCTCCCCGTGTCTCTCTCCCCCTGTCTCTCTCTCCCCGTGTCTCTCTCCCCCTGTCTCTCTCTCCCCGTGTCTCTCTCTCCCCGTGTCTCTCTCCCCCCGTGTCTCTCTCTCCGCGTGTCTCTCTACAGAGGAGCTTTGTCTGACTTCCTGTGTCTCTCACCCCGTGTCTCTCTCTCCCCGTGTCTCTCTCTCTCCGTGTCTCTCTCACCCCGTGTCTCTCTCTCCGCGTGTCTCTCTACAGAGGAGCTTTGTCTGACTTCCCGTGTCTCTCACCCCGTGTCTCTCTCTCCCCGTGTCTCTCTCTCCGTGTCTCTCTCACCCCGTGTCTCTCTCTCCGCGTGTCTCTCTACAGAGGAGCTTTGTCTGACTTCCCGTGTCTCTCACCCCGTGTCTCTCTCTCCCCGTGTCTCTCTCTCCGTGTCTCTCTCACCCCGTGTCTCTCTCTCCGCGTGTCTCTCTACAGAGGAGCTTTGTCTGACTCCTGGCTTCCAGAGGGAGTGGGCTCCCAGATTCTCCGAACCAGGGAATCACAACTCTCCACCAGACGCAGTGCGAACCGGTAGGAACACTGCGACTGAGACACTTTAGTGTCTGTGTGTCTGTGTGTGTGTGTCTGTGTGTCTGTGTCTGTGTGTGTGTGTCTGTGTGTGTCTTTGAGCTCCTCCGGCAGGCAAGGCTGCGTTGGCTGGGTCATGTAGCCCCCATGCCCAGCCACCGCATGCCTAAACAGCTTTTGTTCGGCCGGATCGAGGGGGCTAAATGGGCGCGGCACGGGCTAGAGAAGAGATGGAGTGATGGGTGGGTGGGTTGGTGAGTGGGTGGGTGGGTGGGTTGGTGAGTGGGTGGGTGGGTGGGTGAGTGGGTGGGTGGGTGGCTGAGTGGGTGGGTGGGTTGGTGAGTGGGTGGGTGGGTTGGTGAGTGGGTGGGTGGGTTGGTGAGTGGGTGGGTGGGTGAGTGGGTGGGTGGGTTGGTGAGTGGGTGGGTGGGTGAGTGGGTGAGTGGGTGAGTGGGTGGGTGGGTGAGTGGGTGGGTGGGTTGGTGGGTGGGTGGGTTGGTGAGTGGGTGGGTGGGTTGGTGAGTGGGTGGGTGGGTTGGTGAGTGGGTGGGTGGGTGACACGGGCTAGAGAAGAGATGGAGTGACGTGGTACAGGAGGACGTGGAGCTGAGTGGACTTGCCGATGACCGGTACCAGCGGTGTCAAGATCGGCCTCAGTGGAGGAGGCTCGTGAAGGACGCTACTGGGCAGTTGGAGGCAGTCGCCCTCCAACAACAACGGAGGGCGGAGGAGCGACGCTCACAACAACGAGCGGAGCGCCGGGTGGCTAAAGCACAGCAAGTTGGCACAGTAGGGGGCACAGGTGGTGCATCAGCCAGTCATCTCGGTCATCTCGGTCAGTCGACCCGTGGCACCTGCTGGGTCTGTCCCGTGACCTCCTCATGCACCTAGCCTGGCACAGCAGTACAACCCATGGCACCTGCTGGGTCTGTCCCGTGACCTCCTCATGCACCTAGCCTGGCACAGCAGTACAACCCATGGCACCTGCTGGGTCTGCCCCGTGACCTCCTGCCAGCGGGCGTTCGACACTTCACGTGGTAGCCTCAAGGTGCACATGGCCTGGCACAAGCGTCGTGGTGACGTCACCGCCACTTAGTGGCGAATGGCGGTTGTTGTTGTTGTTGTTGTGTGCTTGCTAACAGCACTTGCCCCTACAGTCTGTTAAGGCTACATATAGACTCAACACTGCACCATAGACTCAGCACTGCCCCATAGACTCAACACTGAGACCCACAGACTCAGCACTGAGACCCACAGACTCAACACTGAGACCCACAGACTCAGCACTGAGACCCACAGACTCAGCACTGAGACCCACAGACTCAGCACTGAGACCCACAGACTCAACACTGAGACCCACAGACTCAACACTGAGACCCACAGACTCAGCACTGAGACCCACAGACTCAGCACTGAGACCCACAGACTCAGCGCTGAGACCCACAGACTCAGCACTGAGACCCACAGACTCAACACTGAGACCCACAGACTCAGCACTGAGACCCACAGACTCAACACTGAGACCCACAGACTCAGCACTGAGACCCACAGACTCAACACTGAGACCCACAGACTCAGCGCTGAGACCCACAGACTCAACACTGAGACCCACAGACTCAGCACTGAGACCCACAGACTCAACACTGAGACCCACAGACTCAGCGCTGAGACCCACAGACTCAGCACTGAGACCCACAGACTCAACACTGAGACCCACAGACTCAGCACTGAGACCCACAGACTCAACACTGAGACCCACAGACTCAGCGCTGAGACCCACAGACTCAGCACTGAGACCCACAGACTCAGCACTGAG
>NW_027613715.1:0-34735 GCF_965212315.1 Lampetra planeri
AAAATGTTTTTTTTGTTTGTTGGTTTCCTCACTTCCTGTCTGTTGCACAGAGAGGAGGTGTGGCAGCCGGTTGCAGGCGGCGGCAGTAGAAGAAGAGCATGCTGCGGTCTGGAATAACACGTATAAAAAACAGAGAAATCCAATCACATTTGAAATCACATCATGAACAACCACACAATCAAATTCACATCGAGCACAAACCAAAGAATGAGAGAACGCTTCTCTCTTTGGAGGGGGGGGGGGTCCATCCTGCTCCTGGTCGATTGTCAATAGATGATCCATGTGACAGCAGCAGCCAGCGGTCACTGTTGTTGTCATCTCATCGTCATGGTCACCTGCTGTGAACGTGTAGCTCAGTGAAGCTTCAGTCCAGATGACCTGGTTTGAACTCAGTGTTCCCCTCTTGTCCACACACCAGTTTCACCAGCAGTGTGTGTGTGTGTGTGTGTCAACCAATGAGGACTGAGACCTGGTCCAGTGGTACTGTCTCATTGTTCAGACAGAAATCTCATAGGTGGTCCCGCCCACACCAGTCACCTTCTTCACACCCCCTCCCTGAGGCTTGGGGGGGGGTGTGTGTGTCAGTGCTGAGCCAGGATGAGTGCCACCGGGCCGGGCCGACACACCGACTGGGTTGAGCGGGAGAAGAGGGAGCCGAGCAGGAGGAAGAGGAGAAGGACGTCGTCTTCGTCTGGATGAGCTCATCCCTGATTGGAAAGAAATAGGGGGACAGAGGTCAAGTGTCAGTGCTGCGATGATGACACACACACACACTTTCAAAGGTTTATCAAATAAATGTAAATGACACCACTCGCCAAAAAACTCTGGCTAATCACGCACGCACATTACAAACACAGAAGGAGAATGGAAGGGACTCACAGGTCTGGATCTGGAGAGGAGGAGTAGAAGGAAGAAGAGGAAGATAAGTAAGGAGGGGGAGGGGGAGGGGGAGGAGGAGGAGGAGGAGCAGTCAGTCAGGCAGCCTTCAGCTCCTTGGTTCAGAATCATCCTGACAAATCTCATACTCACTTTGGTGCTTGTATTACTCCTCCTCCTCCCACCACTCCGTTCCCTCCTCCCACCCCTGCTGCGTTGGCCCCCGCTGACGCCGAGGCCTTTCGGACCAGCCGGTACTGCATTTCGGCGGCGGCGGCGCTGGAGTAAGACAGCGACTTCCCCAGAGGAGGGGGGTGCAGAGCGCGCGGCGGATGGGTGGTGGAGGTGGAGGACGGACCTAGGGGGGTGTCGGTGGAGCGGGTGCGGTAGGGAAAGGCATGGTGGGGAGGTGCATGGGGGGGTGGTAAAGCGCGGGGAGCGGGAGTTGGTGGAGGAGTGGTGGTGGTGGTGGTGGTGGTGGGAATGGTGGTGGTGGGAGTGGTGGTGGTGGTGATGGTGGGGGGGGCGCTGGGCCGATGACGGGGTTGTTACAGAGGCCAGACTGGCCGTGGGGGGGTGGGGTTCGGCCAGGAGCCGCTCCCTCTCAGGGGCGGGCGGTGGAGAGGAGGATGTGGAGGAGGAGCGATGGAGGAAGGGGTGATGGATGTGGTGCGAGGGGGCGTGGTGCTGATGGGGGGGTTCAGCATCTCTCTGATGGGACGAGCCATAGCCGCCTGCCGCTGGCGTACAGGGTCTCCCAGGGGAAAGGTCAGGGGCCACTGAACCTGCCAGGAGGCTGTCACATGACAGACTCCCGTTCCGGGATGGCTGATGAGGTGGCGGCGTCTGATTGGCTAAGCTCTTAAAGCTGGTGGAGGTGGTGGTTGCCTCGGAGACGTGAGCGACACCAGTGGAGGTGTGGGTGGAGCTGGAGGAAAGAGAGGCCGCTCCTGAGAGAACGGTGGGGTCAGAGAAGGACGGGTACGAGCGCCCGCCCAGGAAATAGCCAAGAACGTTCCCCCCACCCATCTCTCTTCCTCCTTCCCTCCGTTCTCCTCCGACTTCCACTCCGTCAGACGACGCGTCCCTCCGCTCCAAACTGGGCTGGGAGCGGAAACCGGGCTGCTGGCCGGCCTGAAGGAGGGAGGAGGTGGAGGAGGACGAGTCCCTGGTGCTGCCAACACTCTCACCTCGCCTCAACTGGAAGAGGAGGAGGAGGAGGGGAGGTGGAGGAGAGAGGGAGGGAGGGAAGGAAGGAAGGAAGGAAGGAACGAACGATCGAGAAGCTGAGCAAGTGGAAGCACAGTGAGATCAGTCTGTTTCCTGTCACATATCACTCAGTGGTACAGAGCGGTATGCAGCGGCTAACACGGACATCTGGGTCTGGACCATTTGTCTCCTGTGGACTCATGGTTCAGTGACACTGACCCTCAGAACACAACCAACCCATTTCAAAGCAGGACGTGTTCAGAGGACAGGGGCACTGGACACTATGAGACACTGGACACTATGAGACACTGGATACAAACGGGACATTATGGACACTGGATACTACAAGACACACTAGAGAACACCCTAGGACACACTAAGGGACACTAAAGGGGACCAAGGGACGGGAGAAAGGAAGGACACTGACTCACTGCTACTGATCAACAGAAAAGCAGTCACATACCAAACGACGAGTGAGGCGACGGAACATCAACAGAAACACAAAGAGGGAAGATGAATTAGTCTGAAACTGATGGACTGATGGTCACATGGAAACAACCACCACGTTTCATCTCTTTGGACCAGACATGTCAACTGAGTGCGCTCTGTGTGTGTGTGTGTGTGTGTGCGCACGGTTCACATGTGCATGCTTCACCTGGTTGGCATAGGCGTGCGTGAGCGCAGTGTGGTTCTTGTCGGGGCTGTGGGCGGGTCTGTACTTGTACATCGTGGGGGTGGGAGGGGCTTTGTTGAGCAGGCTGCACTCTGCAAGGTGGGGGGACAGAAACAGGCATCACACACAGTCCCCCTGATGTCTGACAACGTGCTGAGAGAGCTTCGAACACACCCTCCGCGTTCCCACGGCCGATTCCAGGGTAACGCAGCTCCGGCTTGGGAGGTGGGGGGGGCTCAGCATCACATGACTGACTCTCCATCATCTCCAGACTGGACTTGGACTGGAAACAGAGGACAAGAAGGAGTCAGAGGGACATCACGAGTCCCTCCTGCACTTTGTCCCCACACACCGTCAGTCCTTTGGGACAAAGAGTCCTCTGCTGGGACAGAGTCTCAGATTCACACAGTGAACAAGTGGCTGAGCTCAGTCTCCTCTTCTTCACTGCAGGTAGACATGCGTATGTGTGTGTCTGCCCTCACCCGGTGCAGGTCGCCCTGCAGACCGTTGTCCAACATCTTGGCGGTGAGCTGAGCTTCAGTCAGCTGAGGCCGCAGAAACGGAGGCTGCACGCACACACTCTGCACACACTTCTTTCTGCCCAGGTATCTGCCAACAGGAAGGACACAGTCTCATGTGTTTGTAGGTGTGTGTGTGTGTGTGTATGTGTGACTGTGTGTGTATACCTGGGTGCCTGAGAACTACAGAGGACGTGTGACACGTTCCTCCAGCAGCCATTGGTAAATGGGTTCACGCCTCCTCTGAACTTGCCTGTTACCTGTCAAAGAGACGCACAGGGTGACGCACGCATGCTCGCACACACATTCACACACACTCGCACTCACACAAACCTGCTCATTGGTCGTCCTGCCTCTGGCCACGAGAACGATGTGGAAACCAGTGAGACCGGCGACAGGGATGAAGAATAAACCTGCGACGGACATCACAGCCAGTCTAACATCTGGAGGTCAAGGAGCATGTGGAGAGACAGGTGGAGGAGCGTCTGCACTTCGCACGGAACATTCTTTAAGGATACGTGACAATGGCATGCAGGCGGTCGATGTTCTGCCGATGGTAGAGAATGAAAAGCAAACCGAAGCCGAACACCGCCATGATGTGAGCCGTCAGCGACAGGAGGAACAGGAAGAAGTAACGGTAGTTCCTGCGCCCGATGCAGTTGTTCACCCAGGGACAGTGGTGGTCAAAGTCCTGCAGGACGGACACACGTTCAGGTCCCAGGACGGATGTGCGCGTCCGTGCATGTGTCCGTGCGTGCTCACCTCCACACAGTTGTCACACACGGAGCAGTGCGAGCAACGTGGAGGACGGTAGAAGCGACAGGTTGAACACCACTTCATCCGGACCTGGATGCCTCGGATCTCCACCGTTTTGTAGAGAGGAGCACGGAAGTCGTCCTCCTTGTCCTCATCCTCCTCCGCTGCAGAGACATGGAGACATCTGAAACATTCCCTTCAACAACCAGTGGTTGTAAAACGGTACTCATGTACCAGGATTGGTGTGTTTGTATGCGTGCACCCACCTCGGGGGAAGATGCCGGGGTCCATGAATGTCGCCATACAGAAATTAGCCAAGACAAACAGAAAGATGACACCATTGTAGATCACCACGGCAACAGAGAACTGCTCTGAAAGCCAAGGACACCTGAAGGACAACAGACAGAGGGGATGGTGACAATCACGCACGCACGCAGAGTTTCCGCCCAAATAATGGGCTTTGTCAGGATGACAGATGTTGACCTATTTTCTGCTCACTAATCTAACCCAACGCACGGACTGACACACACACACTTCTCACGTACACACAAAAAGGCAAAAACATACACCTGCTAATCACATGGGAATAATTACTGATGAACTAATTGACACCATCTAGCTCACTCTCTCTCACGCGCACGCGCGCGCACACACACACACACACACACACACACACACACACACACACACACACACACACACACACACACACACACACACACACACACACACACACACACACACACACACACACACACACACACACACACACACACTAGCAGCTGTCAATCAAACCATGAGCCACTCACGTGAAGCAGAAGAAGAGTGTGGTGGAGCCAACCAGGAAGAAGGTAGCAGCTGACACAGGCACATAGCGGGACGGTCGCAGGGGTCTGCTCGGAGGGACCACGGTGTGGGGGAGGGGTGAGGAGGACGGCCCCCGTCCTCCGCTCTTGTTGTTGCCACCTGGCATCACTTCCTGGGCGGGAGGTGTTTGCTGAGCGGCGGCTGCGCGGTCAAAGCTCAGTGTTTGTGGAGAGGTGGATTGTTGCACTCATGTTCATTGAAACCTGAGATGAACTCAAACTGACGCTGTATCCACTTCTTCAGACAAAAAGACGCGGTTTGGTCAAAAGGAGGAAATGGTTCAGTCCTCAGGTCACTGGCTGCGGACCGGTGGAAGTAAAGGTGTGGTGGGTTCAATCCAGGTCTCGTCGTGGACTCAGTGGTCTGGACACGGGCCAGTGAAAGAGCCTGGTTTTCCTGTGTTGGGGCATCTCAGGACCGACTCAAAGCAACTCACCTATCGGCTGCTGCAGGGATTTGATTGGAGGATGAAAAAAAGGAAGTAGTGGTTGGGAAACATGCAGGGGGAGGTCCTGGAGAACATCCATTAGTACCCATAGGAACACAAAGTCTGCAGCTGGTGTTCACTGGAGAAGAGTGACAGGAAGTGGAGACCGACACCTTCTGAGAACTGATGTTAGCGACTGGTTGCTGCTGTGTGTTCTGGATGACCCCACACTCCCACCCCGACCCCCGGTACAGGTGCTTGTATTTGTCCTCTGTAAGGTTCTTCTCCAACAGGGAGCACTAATGACTGGATATGACCGTCACAGCCACGCCTCACAGCCTCACTCCGTCTGCAGTGCAACTTCCTTAACCATTTTCTCAATGTCCAATGTCTGCACCAGGTTCAGAGCTGCCAGGTGTCACCTCATGAAGGAGTGGAGTGTCCGGTATGTGAAATCACACACTGATGTGATATAACTGAACTAGGATTAGGGCAACTTCAAGCTGTTTCCAGTGCCTTCCTTTGGTTTTCAGTGGTTGGCAGCACCTGCAGCAAACAGACAAAAGACTTCAGCAGAGATCAGAGAGCGTTATGAGATTTGTAAATGTTTGGTCTCCTACAACAGGACAAATGTATCACCCAGGATCCTAACAAGCTGTCATGATATAACTTCATGTTTACTGTCAGTGACACACGTATGCTGAGGCACCCTGATGGGGAAGTCTACCTCAGCAGGTGTGTGTATTGCAAATCATGTGGTTAATGTCTGGTCCACCCACGTTTGATGGAACGTACTGACTTTTCATGTTCAGTATCAGAAATAAACCAAAAACTACTTTCAATCTGTGGACTGAGGCCATCAGCTGATGTTCACCCTTGTTAGCAGATTTTGGTGTAAAAGATGGAGAAGTGATGGATGTTGATTCAATACGTCTAAAGGCGAATTTACACTGCAAGTGTCTGCGGTGTGTAGTGGCTGCGCCCTGGCTCAACTCTGTTCTTAGCGGGATCTCAATTCACACCGGGAGCGCTTTAGCAGCAGAGCAAGAATGCCCGACGAGTACCGCGAGACAATGAGATACAACGCGACAGTCATGAGACGGTGTGTATAAACAACAAACAAGAGCGAGGCTTCATTTCCTGATTGATGTGCTTCAGTTTTCATCCCCTTTCGCCACCACACATTCCTCCTCAATCAAAAACTGCAATTTCAGCCAAAGCTTTATATTTTCTGATGTCCTTCAACATCACATTTGGTACGATACTGTGCTTCACCACTTCCAGGATAAACCTTTCCTCATCCATGACCTGCGTTGTGTCTGATCTCTGATGTACCTGTGGCTCTCCTACACGTATCTATTGATGGTTGTGGTATTTTACGTTCAAAATCAAATTCCAAGTTGATTTGTGGAAATTGATGCTGCTCATCATTGAAATAGAACAGATCCCATCTTTCGTGGGGTGGCTGTGATGGTCGCTCCCGAGACCGTGGTGAAACACGCTGCAACCCAGCTGGTGGGAACACTCTGATTGACTTGAATGGGCTCAATCACCGGGCGCAGCTGTTACATGCCACAGACGCTTCCAGTGTAAATGCACCATACTGGAGCAATTCCGCTGAATAAAAGTACATTCAGCCTCAGCCCAGTAGGACTAGAACCAGCTTCTGAACTTCTTGCTATCCTGGTTTTTGGGCAACACATGGGATCACACACCTTCAATATATATAACAGCTCATGTATACAACAAAGATAACATAAGACATACAATATATAACATATATAACACATAACATACAACAGTCATGCCTGTGGTGTGTCACAGGAGGTAAAGGCCAGAACCAGAGTCCTAAACCAACAAACACACTCTTAACCAACTCTTAACCCATCAGTAACCCTGACCCAAAAGTAACCGTAAACCATCAGTAACCGTATCCTAACAGGAATCATAACCCAACCCTATCCTAATAGTTACCCTAAACCAACCACGACGCCTTCAGACGATGGATTAACGTTTATGTGAACAAACGTTACAGCGGCCGTGGGACAGGCGGGTCCGTTACCAACGTAACTGAACGTCATCATCATTAACAAGGGAACGTTACACACACAGCACGTCAAGACCACGCATCACACGTTAACTTCAAATGTTCAGACGCTTCGTGGTTTAGCAGGTGAACATTTTGATTGTAGCAGCTGAGTTTGTTTCATGATGACTTCACAGGGGCTCACCTGTGTTAGCCCGAGCTAGCAGCAAGGTTAGCTCACCCCACCTGTGATTTCAATGTCTCTGGATCCAAAATGGAGAAGGGGACGTGCCACTCATGGTCGCGTTGATGCCCCCCAGGACCTCAATCAGCCCTGGACAGCAGAAAGATGTGCCATCGTGGGTTCAGTTACCGGAGCGGTGCCAGCAGATTTTCTAGCAGCTAGCTCTGTCAGGCTACTGCCTGTAGCTACTTAAGCTAGCCAGCAAACTGCTAACTGCTAGCGTCGTCCAGGAGATGTTACCCTCATTTCTTTAGAACACCAGGTGTCTCTTGTAGGTCTCCTCGGCCCTGAAGGAGTCAAGGGGAAGAACACCAGCACACCGGACCGGGTTCTTCTCATTCACACAGCTCAGCGGTGGCCAAGCCGCCCAGAGGCCGATGTGTATCTACGACTGGATCCGCCAGCGTCAGTGACGCAATAGAAGTGCTGCTGATTGGACACTAGGAATGTCAATCAAAAATAACGGCATTTCTATTGGATATATGTCACATTGGTGCTGGTTGTACTAAATACTGACTACAAATAGTCACAGGAGATACATGTTGTTCATTATTATAATTATTATTATTATTATAATTATTATTGTTGTTGTTGTTGTTGCTGTTGTTATTGGTAGAATTATGTTGAATTTATTACTATGTATTTCTATTGTGTTCGTGACTTAACATGGTTAGAACATAAACTAACTGACATGAGGTTCTAATCCCTCATGTGACACACAGACACAGTAATATATGCTTGTGTGTGTGGGAGAGAGAGAGAGACAGAGAGAGAGAACACATGCATGTTCATTCTTACTTTGCACAACACATACGACAGATTAAAATAACAGCAGGGCCACTAAGATAAACACACACATACATACACAAGATTGTGTATTCTCTCTCTCTCACACACACACACACACACACACTGACAGAGACAAACACAAGTCCATAAAGCTCATAAAGAAAAGAATCATGTCAAAAAACAATCAGTTTTGTTGTGACCTAATTCCCCAATCTCTCTCTATCTCTCTCTCTCTCTTTCTCTATCACACACACGTTGTCCAGTGTCTAGCTCTAGGACACTTTAACTCAAATTATTATGTTCCTGTGGAACCAGAAATGACATGTCAGCCGACTTCATGTGTTTGTGCAAAAGAGATGTCAGATGAGGTAACAGGCAACAGGGTTGCTGCTTCATCTGCTGTTACTGATTTTCCTGCAAACATCAAACACAATATTTCACTGCATCAAGAAAAAATAAAAGAGCAGCAGCTGATCACAGAAGAAAACAAATTTATTAGTTTAGCACATGGGACGTCGACAAATCATACTAGAACCAGCAGGCGAAAAGAACATAACTGCTTTTTAAATCTGATCATAAACGGACAGAACACCAGAACTGTTGGTAAAAAAGAACAAAAGATGAGAAATTATATCAATATGATGAGAAACAAATTGAGGTTTAAAAAAAGGTCAGAAGGACAGAAGAGGACAAGTACACACACACACGTCCATCAGACTGCTAAAGAGTTATGGGAATGAATCGAAAACTGGTCCCAGCACACGTGACGTACGTGAGTGAAGTCATATGTGGAGAGTCTGGAGAACTGAACTGAAACCATTAGTTGATCATCTCAAAGTTCGTCACACACACACGCACATGCACATACACACTCTCTCTCTCTCTCTCTTTCTCTCTCTCTCTCTCTAAATCTTTAAAACTCATCTTACAACTAATATTTCATTAGTAAATGAAAAATATTTGTTGGCAGTAAAACATCAAGTAAAACAAGAACATGCTGCAGGTCAGTGACAGGTCAAATGTGTGTCACACTGCTGCAGAGACACATGAGCGCTAAAGCAGGTTTACTGCTGTGGAATGATGAATCGTCTGGTTTCATGTTCTATGTTGAAATGGTTCTTATGTTTAATACTTTCATCAGCTCACACTGATTTATCACCAATGTCTCTGACAGATGTCACTCCCAGAACATGTTAGTGATGTCTGAGTCCAGGCTGAAGATCCAGGTCACAAGGGGGGCGGAGATCAGGACAAACCCCCATGACACTCCTCTCATCCACTGACGGAGCTTCACCATCATGGCACCAATAATTCCTCTGCTGGCACTCGCCCTGTGCAGCTCTTCCTCCTCGTCCAGTGTCTGATGGAGACATGAAGGTAAGACATCCGCCATGTTGGTGGTCTAACACAAACGGTGAGTTGCGCTCTGACCTGCAGCTGGTTCCCCGGCTCGATGTAGGTTCGGGCCAAGAACTTCAGGGCCTCGTCCATCAGGATGACAGGAAGTGACATTTTCAGCACCACCACCCACTGAGGCCACGACAGAGGACGGATCTGGAAGACCACCTGAGGTGCAGAGGTAACGGGTCATGTGACTGGTTCTAACAGAGGAACTGGATCGTGTGACTGGTTGCAGTGTGGTGGCGGTCCATACCGGCAGTGGGTCCACATATAGGATGAGGAAGTGCAGAGCCATGGACAGACAGATGGCGCCCACCAGCCAGGGGTTGGACCATGGAGGCATCTTCAGCAGTGACTGGTTTTCTGACAGACTGAGGAACATCACACCTTCAGGAACAACACCTGATGCATTACTACTACTACAACTGCTACTACTACTACTACTACTACTAGTGCTACTGTTGCTACTACTAGTACTACTGCATGTGTGCTTACCTGTTCAAGGCGTTACACATCTCTATTGTAACGAGGACGGACAGAGCCATCGTCATGGGATACGGTGACTCAAAGACAGAACACGGCACACCAGCAAACTCCTCACGACCTTCACGGCACTGAAGGTAGTGAGACTGTGGAGGAGAAATCATCCCTGATTAACATCTGATCGATATCTACCTGTAGATGACCTTTGACCCCTGAGTCTGAAGTAAAACGGGTTTTTAATTCATCATCCGTGTAGATCTGTGCTTCCTCTTTCATTTTATTTGTATTCTCTGATTTACGAATAAATATGAGCTGTTGTCATGGGAGCCAAAAGCTCAGCTTTATTCACCGTCAGGTTTGTCTCTGACGTCACACTACTGTCACAGTTCACTAATGCTAACCGACAAAGTTAGCATTAGCATAAGCTGACGTCAAACTATCATCACAGTTAGTTAATGCTAACCGACAAAGTTGTTTACCAGCTGGTAGTAGGACAGTTTGGGTCCGTCGTGTGCGGCAATGAACCACCAGGCTGCCGCGCCGACTGTCGCCGCCCCCACGTAACCTGCATACAACACGGTCAGCAGCGAGTTGGTGGGGGGTCAAGTGTCCACTCTCAGGACTCACATGGGATCAGTACTCACATCCAATGATAAGGTAGCGACAGAACAACCAGCCGGAGATCAGTGGCTCCTTGGGCGAGCGAGGAGGGCGGGACATGATGTCCAGGTCGGGGGGGTTGAAGCCCAGCGCCGTCGCTGGGAAACCGTCTGTGACCAGGTTGACCCACAGCAGTTGGACAGGGATCAAAGCTTCAGGCATTCCAAGCGCTGCCGTCAGGAAAATACTGAGCAGGGTACACAGACAACAGTGAGGGAGGGGGACAAACAGGAAGTAGCACATGTACAGGTGCGGTCCACTGACCAGACCACCTCTCCAATGTTGGAGGAGATCAGGTATCTGATGAACTGCTTCATGTTGTTGTAGATGGCGCGTCCCTCCTCTACCGCCGCCACTATGGTTGAGAAGTTATCGTCCGCCAGGATCATCTCAGAGGCTGACTTAGCCACTGCTGTACCGCTGCCCATCGCGATGCCGATCTCTGCCTTCTTCAGCGCCGGCGCATCGTTGACACCGTCACCAGTCTGCCGCCACGGGGGGCAGAGGAAATGTAAAGATGTTTTAATGAAAACTAGAAAAAGATAGGTAGATAGATAGACGTGCGTTCCACCCACCATGGCCGTGATGTCACTCAGGCTCTGCAGATACTCCACGATACGGCTCTTGTGAGCCGGTTCCACGCGTGCGAAGCATCGAGCCGTCCGACAAGCTGACGCTGCAGCTGAGGCGATAACTCGTCAAACTCTCGTCCTGTCAGTCCGCCCATGACGCCGGCGCCCTCCTGGTCCTCCTCCTGCTCTGTGATGATGCCCCACCCTGCGACAGATGGACAGAGCCGTCCCCTTGTTGTCCCCTGGACAGACGATTCATCAGATCAACGCGTTCAACCAGCAGCGTGTCGATCAGCGGCACAACTATTTCTATTTACCAGTGATCATGATGACTCGTATTCCAGCCTGCCGACACATCCGCACTGCACTGAGCACCTCCTTCCTCGGGGGGTCCAACATGCCCACACAGCCCACAAAGGTCAGATCCGACTGGGGGGTTAGGGGCAGGGGTGGTTAGTGTAACACCGATCAGCTTTTAATGCATCAGACCAGACATCATCATCACCATCATCACCTCATACTCAGAGAAGGCAGCAGAGTTCTCTAGGTCCAGGCTGCTTATGTCTGGTGGTGCGTCCCTGGTTGCCATGGCGAGGCATCGCAGTGTGTCCCGGCCAGACCCCCACTCCCTCACAGTGGAGAGGAGCTGCTCTCGCACTGCTGCGCTGAGAGGAAGACGAGACGAACCTCTCAGTCGGACGTAGTTACAGCGCTCCAACACACTCTCTGGAGCTCCCTGGGGGGGGTGAGACGAGACAAGATGAGACAGGACGGGACCAAACCGTTCAGAACAGGTTGAACAAACCTTCACAAACATCTTGGCTCCACTCGGCCTGCTGAGTTTGTTGGACGCACAGAAGACGGACATGGACTTCCTGTCTCTGGAGAATTCCAGCGTCAGCTCCTTCCTCATCAACTGCTTGATCACCTGACAACCAAGGAAAACACTTCATCAGTGGTCCACTGTGGTTCATTTGGTTGAAGTTAATATGACACTGGTTAGCTGACGTTACTGGGCGTGTTAAGCAGCTGAGTGCTCACGGTGAGCAGCTCTAACTGAGAGCTGAGCAATCACACAGCTGTTCTGTCTCCATAGCAACCCCCAAATCAGGAAGAACACTTCAGTTACTTGTGGAAAGCAGCAGCAGTGGCTCGATTTAATATTTTGTTGGAGGAAGCAACGGCTGAGGAAGATTTTTTTTATCTTGTTACTCAGGACAATGATGGCTCAAACCGATCATGGTTTGAAAGAGATCACTTCTGCTCTGAGGATCTCACTCTGAGCAGAAGTGAGCCGCTCACTTACTAAATGCACCCACTGTTTGATCCCAAAGTGTGTTTAGCACACACTTACGGAGCAGCATGCCGTCGCTCTGTCAGCAGGAGTCAGTCCTGTCAGGTTAGTGTCGAACACGTTCATTTTCTCCACCAGACAGCAGAGGGCGGTCTCTGTGGCTTCCCCCTTCCCCCACCTTCTCGTACACACCCTTTGTCTGGAACACACGCACATGCACACACGCTCAGAACAATGCAAACAGTCCCACCATGATCATCATCAAGATGATCTCCTGGGTGCTGACCTGGTTGTAGTCCAGCGAGGAGTCATTGCACAGCGCGCAGATGCTGGCGAGCTCCACCAGACCCTCGTAGCGACTGCACCGCACCACGCAACCGTCTTTGTAGCTGCACGCAGCATGGGGGGGCATGGAGGAGAGAAGAAGCTTGGGGTCAGGCGTCTGCGCCGCCTCAAATCTCACGATTTACAGGACGGAGACACTCACACATCCCCTTCAGGAGCATAAGTGGATCCGGTCACTGAGAACTCGCTGAGGCTGCAGACGTCCTTCGATGCGTCATCCACCAGCAGCATCTGAACGCACCACACCGATCACACCACACCCAAACAGGTCACACCAGTGTTTACAATCAGACAAAACTAGACGAACCAATGCGTCTGCGCACGTCTCACCCTGCACACAGACATCTGGTTGGTGGTCAGTGTCCCCCGTCTTGTCCGAGCAGATGACGGAGGTACAACCTAGCGTCTCCACCGACGGCAAACTGCGGACGATGGCGTTTTTACGAGCCATTCTCCTGGTTCCCAGAGCGAGACACGTCGTAATGACTGCTGGGAGGCCTGCAGGGGGAGACAGAGAGAAAAAAAAACAGAGTGACAAAGAAGAGAGAGACACAGGGCAGAGAGACAGACAGAGAGGAGACAGTCAGACAGTGTTTTCAGCCTGGAACTCCTGATGGACAGAAAAGCTGTTTGACCTTCTGGGATGGCGGCGACAAGCCAACGCCACGGCAATCTTAAAGTAGTAGACAGCTCCGCGCAGCCCAGCTGCCTCCGTGGACAGGGTCGTTAAAATGTCCCACATTGATGGTCCACACAGCCACACAGATCACACTGATGACCTGCACACACACACACACACACTCAGACATTTGTAAAACATCAGTCAGAAGCCACAAACACACATGAGTTCCTGCCTTGGACAGCTGCTCTCCAAACTGGTCCAGTTTCTGCTGTAGCGGCGTCCTTTCGGGGTCTGTAGATGCCATCTCATCTCGGATTTTCCCGATTTCTGTCTGCACCCCCCGGTCGCCACAACAACTCCAATAGCTCTGCCTGCTGCAATGTTGGTGCCCTGACACACACACACACACACACTGTAATAGGAGGATGTGTCCACTGTGTGTCATAATGTGTCAGAGTTCCAGAAGAAAAACACACAACATACAACAGCTGAATGAAGACATCCAGCTCTCACCTGCTCGATGTACCTGCATGGTCAGGTGATGTGTGTGTGTGTGTGTGAGACATGTTCCTGTGAGACGTCCAGCCTCAATGGACATGAGGACGTTACTCACTGAGAACAGCATGTTCTTCTTGTCCTGGTTCACAGCTCGAGGATCCGGTACAGGGTCAGTGTGTTTCAGCACCGACACGGACTCCCCAGTGAGAATGGACTGATCCACCCTCAGAGTGGTGGAGCGGATGGACGTCAGCCTGATGTCCGCGGGGACCTTGTCTCCCACTGGGGGGAAGATAGAGTCTCTCAATCTCATCCAGTCAAAACGTGTTCACATTTGGAGACATTGTGGACAACCAGCTGAGGAAGGACAAGAACATTCATACCTGCGACTTCCACAATGTCTCCAGGAACAATGTCCCTGGCTCGGACCCTCTGGACGCTCTTCTTGTCCTGCCGGTACACTTTGCCCATCTCTGGCTCGTATTCCTTCAGGGCCTCGATGGCGTTCTCTGCGTTCCGCTCCTGCATTCGAATAAAAAACACATTCAAACAACTGACAGACTGATAGACACAACACTAACCTCAGCAATCAAACACACACACACACACACACACCTTACCTGCCATACTCCAACAATAGCATTGGCGATGAGGATGAGGAGGATGACGAAGGGTTCAACAAAGGCTGTTATCGTTCCTTCGCCCTCTTCAAACCAGGCCAGAGTCTGAAACACATAAACATACTTTCATGTGTATGTGTGCTGACACACTGTCTGCAGACAGACACACACACACACACACACACACACACACTCCGTCTGCACAAACGCTGTTCCGTTGCCTTACAAATGAGATGCACGCTGCCAGCAGCAGGATTCGAACCAGCAGATCCTCGAACTGTTCCAGGACCAGTTCCCAGAGTGACTTTCCTGAGATACAAGATTGAAATAACAGAAAGTGTGTCACTGTGTGAACATACACACACACACACACACACACACACACACACGCACACACACACACACACACACACACACACACACTCACCCTGTTCTGCTGGAAGCTCTGTCAGAAAACACAAATGCAAACTGTCAGCACAGACACACCTGCTATTATTTTTATCATCATCATCATCATCATCATACTATACAGTACTGTACAATATCATACTGTACTGTACCATGCTATACAGTACTGCACTGTCTTCCACTACAGATCATCTGAATGAAGAACAACAACAGGAAGAAGACGTAGATGAAGAAGAAGAAGTAGTAGAAGACACCTTCTTACCATTGGGTCCCCATCTCTCCCTGTTCCTCCTCAGCTGTTCGCAGCTCAGACCGGTCGACTCATTCACAGAGAAGAAGCCCAGAACCTCCTCCACCGTCTTTGTATGACCATTGTCCATCTCTGTGGACAACTTCAGTACGTCTTCACTGCAGCGGCTGCAAGAACAACACCATAACTATGAAGCACTATCAAACCTGAAGACACCTGAGACTCCATCACACCTCCCTCCTCATCACACCCGCATCACACCTTCTCTTCCTCTCGGCTCAGTGAAGTTATCCGTTATCAGAGGTTATTGATTAGCGCCAGAGCCTCATCATTCCTGAATTGCAGTACTGAAGGAGTTCTGACGCCCTCCAGCGGACAGAAGGTGAAAATAACCGCATGTTGATAATTACTTGCCCATCACTATCCTATGTACGACTAAATTGTAAATATCAAGAATAAACACTAAATGTGCCCTTGACAGATTGGAATGCACCATGATTCCAGTTCTAAAAAAAGGAAGGATGGTGAGATGATCGCTCACGACTGACGTCAGACGGTGGTTCTGACTGGTTTCAGGTGGACGGGATCACTCCTGTGACAGATTTCAGAGAGAGCCCAAAGAGAAATATGTGTGTGTGTGTGTGTGTGTGTGCGTGTGTGAACACCAGTGGTCCACATCCGATGAAACTGACGGGCGCTAAAACATGCGGCCGCTTCCGGTTCCATCATCATCATCCAAAAACTTCCGCTATCCTGCTCATCAATTCATCGGCTCACAGGTCATGACCTATACACACGTAAACACTGTCCGTGACGTATGTTAGCGACAGAGAAAGCTGTAGGTGTTAGCTGGTAGCTGGTTAGCCACGATCACGTCCAGCTAGCTCGGTAAAGTAGCGGCCGTTAGCTAAGCGTTAATCCTCAAACGTACCGGGAGTTGGTCCGACAGGACGGGTCACATCCCAGGTGCAAACCGGTTCGTTCCTCTAACAGTTCAAAAATAATAACACCAAACAAATAAAAGAGTGATGCTAATAATAAAAGCAGGTGACGATTGTCCTCTTTTGAAAAGTAGACACCTGAAAGGACAGAGTTCCTTCAAAACAGCACTGATCCAGTCTGCTTTCTGCGTGTCATGTCTTCATCCAGCTCTTCATCCTCCTCTTCATCCTGCTCTGACGGAGACACCCGTCAGACACCGTCATTCAGTTCCGGTGGAGATTTTCAAAGTAAACGGTTGTGCTGCGAACATATACAACATGCTGTGAAGTATTGTCAGTGTGTCCTTCATCACAGGCAGTGTTTCAATTTTTTTTTTTTAGCTTATTCACAGTAATCCGAACAAAAATAACTTATTTTTTCATTGCTTTTATGTGATTTCACACTTTACTTCGACAAACTCGGCTGTTATCCTCGCTAACAGACACTAGCTTGACGTCCCAGTCCCGGGATGAGCGTGATTAACGGGGTTTAACACCGTGCGAACCGGACGGTTAAACGAACAACCTACCAGAGACCCGACAGTGTAACTGACGCAGTGCCTCACCCAATCAGCGTGCAGGAAATTGTACCATCAGCAAGCCTTATTTCACACAGGTCCCGCCTTCCGCCCACTGTTGACCAATCAGCGAGCGGTGCGTCTCCTCTCGCTCCAACGAGAACCAATCAGTGTTGTGTTTAAGACGTCAAGACTAGACCAGAATCCTCCCGTTCTCAACTCAACTCATCTTTATTTGTACAGCACTGTTAAAAACAACACACTTGGCCATAAAAGCAAACCAGATCAAGTAAAAGAATTAAAACACACAACAACACAAAAATTACAATACAACAATACAAACAAGTATACAATACAACAGAGCCAACATCAACATCAAACTGAGTTACAAGTCAAAGAGAAAAGACAGTTTTAGGAGAGTGAGTGAGTCAGTCTGTCTGATGTGAACTCATTTCACAACTTTGGAGGTGCAACCAAAAAGGTGTGGTCACCTCTCACCTTTGTCATTGTATTTTGGATCACCAATCGAGACTGATCTGCCCACCAGAGCGAGTGAGAAGGAGCGTGAGGCTGGAGCAGGTTGGACAGATACTTTGGAACAAGGCCATGATGACATTTGACAACACATAGAACGGTTTTAAAATCAGTCCGAAAGCAAACTGTGAGCCATTGAACTGAAGCTAGCATTGGGGTATAGTGCTCTTGTGTTTTGGTACCAGTTAAAAGCCAAGCAGCAACGTTTGAACCAGCAGCAGTCGAGCAAGTAACATCTGGCTGAGCCAAACATAAAGTATTGCAGTAGTCTAAACAAGTTGAGATAAAAAACATGGATTAAAATGATTTCACTTTCACAGTTGTCTCAGTTGAAAGCAGCTGGGCTTGACTTGCTCCAATACTCAAATAAGAATCCCTTTTCCTTTGTGCGTGTGTGTGTGTGTGTGTGTGTGTGGGGGGGGCAGACTACTGACAGCAGACTATTCCTCCTCTTGCACCAATGTTAAACCATTGAGCAGTATCATAAATCCTCCAAGATGCTTCAGTTTGTCTACAACAAGGCTGCTCAGCTCAAACAGGTGATTCTTCTTCCTAGGAAGAAAGTTCACATGACACTACAAAGTATTCACTGCATGCAAACAATATCACAAAACACCAATGAAAAGCAGCTTCCACAAAGAGAAGCTGAAGTCTTCTCTCTTTCTTTGTTTTGAGTCTTTTCATGCAGTTGCAGCTGTGGTCTGTACCACTGGAGCTGGACACACATAGTTAACAGTCCATGGGAGCAAATACTGCATCAGACTGTGTATCACACCAGCGTCTCCTCCTCTGTTGGACAAACTGGAGACAAGTGACTCTCAGTTTCTGAATATGAAACAAGATGTGATTAGACGTTTATGCAACTACAAGCTTTGCACATTACTACACATTACAATTTTACTTATTTGGCCATGCATCCTCGGTTTATGTTTCAAAACTTGTAGTACAGTGTCTTGTATTCATTTACTGCGTAAATATTGCATATATTTCCACTTACATGTCTTTTTTTGGATAAGTGCTTTGTTTGTTTTTTCATGTTGTCTTGTTTTAAATTCATGCTGCCCCACTGCCTTAAATTGCCTTCCGGACTGGTGACAAATCTGAGACCTATTCATACAGTCATACAACTGAACCACAACCATCAGATGACAAACATACGTTGTACAAACGAAAAGGAACATCTTTCAGTTTGTGGATGGAGTTACAGTGTAACACTCTCCAGTCAGCTGAATCAGGATATCCTGTTTATGGTCATGATTATTGGTTATTGACTAAGTCACAGATGTCACAGTGGTGCGTCACTTTTGTCTGTTTGTTGTTGTGTCTCTGCTATTTGTTTGTTAAGTGAATGTTTTTGTGTCATATAACCAGGACGTATTTCAACTATCACACTGTGGTACGTCACACCGACAGCTGCCACGAATGCAGTTACTGTGAATGACAAATCAGAGTAAAATGTCTTTTTGTAGACGTGGCTGCAGTAAAAGCTGTCCACCATGCTGCTGGTGGTTCTTCTATTCTCTATCATCCGTGCTCAGCTCACGCACCTCTCGCCACTTTGTTTGGGCTGTGACGTCACTGCTGCTTTGCATTCACGACAGTCTCGCGCCTCCCACTGGCCAGTGGCGGGAATCGGTCTGCACTTTCTGCTCCGGCCGCCGAGCGCCGCATTCAGTGTTCGGACTCCTCCGCCGCCGTTCCCCCCGCCCAGCTCGGTCCTTTATGAGGGAGGCAGCCAGCTGCCGCCGTTTAGACGTAGACAAGGAGCGGGCGACTGCACGGCTCCTTTGAATGTCCTGACGAACTGACGCCTGTGTTCCGTGCGTTCGGGTCGGTGAACGCCGGGAGGAGCCGAGTGTTCAGGAAGAGCGACCGAAGGTAACGTACGAACACTTTACGTCGTGTGTAAACGCCATCGATTCCAACGGGAGAGAAATGCTTCGAATCACCCGTCTTCCGCACGTTGTCTCGGTCTGAACGTTCATGGAGCCGATAAAGGAGAATTAACGAGCTGGGCCGTTGTAGCCGGATGTGGTGATGGACGTGTTAGCACGGCACGGAACCATTCGACCACTGGCAGCCATGTGTTTGCATGCCTATTGGACCCGGTGTGTCTCTGTCCTCTGTCCTGGGACCTTCAGATGGGGCCCCCGGGACTCAGCGTGTTTGTCCCCAAAGGACAAATGGTCTCATTTGCGCCCCCCCCCCCCTCTCTGGAGAGCAGGACCACCCCCCACCCCCCCCACTACCACCCACCACCACCACCACCTCGAGAGGAGCAGACCCCCCCAGACAAAGGGCCCAGATGAACCCTGCCGTTGGTCTGACAGCAGCAGGACCGTGGGTTAGGTCACACCTGATCTTTGACCCGAAACCGAGTGCAGTGCCTCTCTATCCTGACAAGACAGAAACCGGAAGTACAACTGAAACATGTCTACATGTTTCACCACCATTCAGCTCTCATGGTTTCATGTGTTTATTTGGTTTGGAACTGACCTAACGAAGACAATCTGACAGCCTCGTCTGCAGGTCAGTGACAGGTCAGTCTGTGTTACAGGGTAGATAGATAGATGGTTAGATACTTTTTCCATCTTGATCCCACAACCACCCAAGAGATCAATCTTTCCCATTGATCAGGCCCATCAATAGTTCGCTGATCTCTGACGGTACGTTCACACACTCCTGGTCAGTGTGGTCACAGAACAGTGTGTTGTTTGATCACGGGTGGAGCCTAAACCTGTCATAGTTATCAGGGTTCTGGGTCCTGCTTCTGCAGGTGAGTGTGATTTCAGTTCAGAGAAAGAGATTAGATCTTAGATGCAGAATTCAGATTTCATGGAGCAGGATGTTCTGTTGTGGCCGTGCAAGCTGTCTGTGTGGAACCTCGTGCACTGCAGTTCTGTTCTTCATCTGTTTACGCTGGCATTTGCTCAACCATTTTCATGATTTTATTCGTTTCCTGTGTTGGCTGCTGCAGAGGTTTGTGACTCAGTGCTGGAGCTGGAACTCGCTCCTCCGTCTGTCAGGATAAAGTGCTGGATGCTGGCGCTGCACGTCTGTCTGGTCCTGTGAAACTGGGCTCAGTGCTCTGTAATTATTAGACACACATCAGCACTTTCATTAGTTTCTCAGTTTAGCGGCTCTGAATGTCCCGGGACACTTTCCATGCTAGTCTTTTTGAGGAATATTTTGACAGGGTTTCCTATAGTGTGCATTTGCTGTATTTGAATTTATTCTGAGTTGATAACCTACAGTATTTGATCGGAGAGAAGCAGCTTCAGCAGTTCAGTCGTTGAAACAGTGAATAGGATCATCCTGTTATTATTCTTTGTTTTTTTCTTAACACTGCTGTGTGTTTTTACGCCGTCTAAAGTTCAGCATCAGCAGGAGACGAAGGGAGAGTGTGATAAACGTCTGTTTGGCCTCAGGCGTGTGTGTGAGAACTTGAAGTATCAGTTATCATGTAAAAATAAACTTGACTAACTTCCTGCTTGTTTTCTCACATCTGCCAGTTGTCAGTTTTTATGTGTGTTGACAGTGAAAGCAAAAGGAAAGAGAAACTGCAGAGATAACACCGGCCAAAGCTCTTTGGTTAGAAACTGATGCTTCACTGTGGTTTAACAGAAATCCACTTGACTCATCTCCTGCCTGCAGTCCTCCATCCATTAGCAAACCTGCTCCGTTAGCAGGAATGAAGTTTGATAGCAGACAGTTAAACTCTGTTTGAAAGCGGCTGAACTGCTCTCCATCCTTCCCTGGGGTCCTTGAGGGTGATGTTAGCAGTGCCAGCTGCTCCTACGTTCTGTTGCACCAGTTAATCCCCCCCTCCCCCACCGCCACATCTAAGGCTGATGGTGCACAAGCGCAAACAATAGGGTTTATTCTCCTGTCCATCCTCTTGCATATTATTGAAATGTTTTATGGGTGTGTATGTTCACAAACACGTGTTCTGCTGCTTTTACTGCTGGTCACAGATAATTCCTGGTGGCGGAGTATTGATGGGGGGCAGCAGGTTGCTTCCCTTTTGCTGTCGGACCCTCAGGCAGCAGCCACTTGTCTCTGGAAGCTAACTGGGTAAGCTTTTAGCTCGTAGCTCCTCTGAAGCGCCTGCTCCTGACTGGGAGCTAACACTCACTTGGCAGCTTGTGACCCATATGGAGTTGATTGGAATGAACTACATTAACATCGATCCCAGTATCCCTCCCCACACAGACACGCTCCATGATTCTCATCCAGTCAGCCGTTAGTTTTTTTTATCCCTCATATCTTGTCTGTGTTGCACTTAGTCAGAGCTACTTGTTGTTTATGTAGAGCTACATGAAATCATTAATGAGTCACAAAGTATTTGAAACGACTGCTGAAGGGAGAGTGTCTCTAATGACATGAGTCATCATCCGCTGCAGGATGTTCTCAGGAAGCATGAGGGTGATAAAGCTGGATGCCGGGTGGTGTCACACAGAGACACGCCTGACTTCGTGTTCTACAGATCTTTTGTTATATTTGTTTATTCTATTGTTTGGCATTTAAATCGTCTGATGGTCCCAGTTCTCGTGTTGTACGTCAGGTCTGTTGTTCTGACACAAACATGATTAAACTTCTGCTTTACACACACACACACACACACACACACACACACACACACACTGCGAATGCAAACTGTCTTGAGTTTGTCTCGGTTGTCTTTTTGTCACTTAAGGGAAAGTTAATGATTAAAATGTGCTCTTGGTATGTGGGTCACGTTCAGGGCCAGTTCTAGTATTTTACTGTTTGGATCATGTGTGCATCATTCATTCATGCTGCAGCTGTCACCATGCAGGAGTCTGGAGGAAGGAGGACATCTGGAGCTGGACATTAGGTTTCACTTTGGACTGTTAATCATGTTCATCCCAACCACCGCAGACATTTTCATGAGTCACTTCATCTCATTGTCACATTCACCTGCAGTTTGTCTCCATCCTGTTGTTGTCATAATATCAGTGTGTGGACCGTGCCCACCGGCCGGCTGCCACACGTTCCAGAGCATTCCAAACCCCTGCTCCATTCTCAGCACTGCTAATTCCTTCTCTGCCCATTTGACACAGTATTAAAAATGACCCATTTTGTCCGGCAGCTCTTGCGCGCAGGAACAGGACCGAGACATGCGATGATGTCTGAAAAAGCAGGTCAGCATTTTGTACTTGGGTCGTTTGTCTTTATTAGAGGCAGTGGAAACGTTTTTTTCCTGTCTAGACAAGGTACACGACTGCACTTAAATCTTAAATCACTTGTCAGTGATTTAAGAATGCCCCCCCCAATTCAACAAGGCCTTTTCAAATCACCGTGCTCCTGATGGTCACCTAGGATCTTCAGCCTGCAACTGCGGTGCGCATGAAACACTTCCTGTTGTCAGTCCGAGCCAGGATCTTTCCTGTTTGTTTCTAAAAAACGCGTGAGGCTGCATTAGTCATTGTTCATATAGAACGTTGATGAGTCCAGTTGTCACAAATCAGACCGCTGTGTCACTTGTTCTGACATGTGAACATGCACTGACTGATCCGTTCACCCTCCTCTCTCTGCCGCCATGCTTGGTGTCAGCTGGTGACATGATGCGATTACTTGTCCAGAAAGGGGTCATCCTAAGAGGAATGTGGTCGGAGCTTCTGTCTGCTAAACCCGGTATTAGTGGCTGGAGGTCGACCGCTGCATCTCATGCACATCCACCCGGCTGAGCCCCCGTCGCACCGCTTGTCCGGTTTGTCGGTCCAGACTGATGAGAGGAGACGTACAATCATAGACGCGGCTGATCTGAACGGAACTTTGTGTCCTGTCACGTCTCCATAGCAGAAACGATTTGTACACAGGTTCTGTGGTTCCACTGTTTGTCTCCACATGCTTGTCTCCACATGCTTTTCCTATAGACGCTACTGCTGCAGACCGATTTCATTTGCTTCCGCTCCTAACTAATGAACTTTAGAATGCACGGAATTAATGAAGTGTGAGAAGAAGTTCCTGTGAAGAAGTTGGTTTGTCAATTAGTCATTTATCATCCAACACGCTAATGTTAGGTGTGTGTGTGTGTCTGTCTCTGTCACTCTCACTCAGCCAAACAGACCTATCTACTTATCGGTCAACAACTGGTCTGTATTTCCTGTCCACTGATCTGTCACAGTTTACTGAAGAACGATGATGGGTGAGGACGGAGTAGTGCGACGTCCCTCCTGGTTCTCAGCTCTTCAAACCACAGATTTTATTTTCTAACGTCACAAAAGAATTTTGAGGACAGTGTGAAAAAGTTGAAACCGTCAGCTTGTTATTCAGCACATTAAGGCTGCGTTCTAAGAAGTGGCAGTGGGCTGGACGAGCCTCTGCTTTTATTATTTACTGGCATCCGCTCACTTCCTGTCGACTGACTCCCCCCAAATTCCTGAAGGCCCCATGAAAGCTGTTTCCTCTGGCCAGTTTCTCATGAGTGGCTCAGTCATGCAGCATGATTATAACTCCTCTGTTTTATTTATTATTATTTTTACAGGGTTTCAACGGTCCAGAGTGTGAGCCTCCAAAGAAAAGGTAACAGCAGCAAGCTCAGGATCTCTGGTGGGGATGAAACCGGATGGGGTCACCATGGATACCACAGACACCTCTGAAGCTGCCGCTGAGCCGCCTGCGTCCCAGAAACGACGTACCGGTGCAACAGGAACAAGCTGCAAATGATGCTCCTGCTCCACAGGCGCTTGAGGGGCCTGCACCCGACGGGCCACCCGCTGCAGACGCCACAGTCAAATCACAAGCAGTCTCCTCCAAAATGCAAACGTCTGGTCAAAGTCCCAGCCAGCTCCAGCCCCCCACCGCTCTGTGGGTAACGTCAAGTCTTCCAACAATCATTCAGCTAAGACTACCCCAGCGAAGAAACCTGCAGCAGCACCTGCAGCCAAAACCATCAGCAGGGGGCGCTGTCCCTAAACGACCGGTAAGCGTCGCAGCAATTTCCCCTACAGTGAAGAGACAAACCCTGCTAACTGACAGGAGGCCAGTCACAGCAGCCAGACAAAAGTGTGACGCTGCTGCCACGGCAACAAACGGTAGCAAACGCTCAGCGGCAAGTGTGAACCGGAGAACAACAGCTGACACGTTGGCAAGCAGGAACGCCGGTGAGTGACGTGGCTATGTTTTACTGCCGATGTAACTTACATTGGCAGTAAAACTCCCGATGAACTGATCAAAAGGAGGATCAGAGGAGGAGGAGCAAACACCATAAATATTGCAGTTTTCATGTACAACAATGACCCATGTGCGTGAATTGTTTTCAGGCAGCAGAGCAGCAGCACCCATCTTATCAATGAAACCTGAGGGGGGCGCCGTGTCAAAGAGCAGCAGGTATGAATACCAGCTCTGACTGCCCCACCACCCATCCTTTGGGGGGGGGGGCCTGACACCCTCCTAACAGAGACCCATTCACTGTCTCTCTTACTGGACTCATGGTTGAGGTGACCTGAGCTGCTCCAGTAAATGGGATTCATTCAGTCTCACTGATCTGGGAATGATTCTTAATGTCTGTAAACATTACGCTGCTTGTTCAACAGGAACGTAGGCAGGTGTCTGACACCAGAGTGTGTGATCACTAAACTCCGCCCACCTGAGCAGGTTCTGTTCAGTCATGAGTGGGGATGTCACGATTATCTTGATTTTTCACGATTATTATTAATGATAAGATGTAGAGAAACAAGGAGAATTTAAGCAGGTTTTGCAGATGAATGTCCATCATTATCAGAACATCTGCGTCATTTTTCTTGAAGCTGGAATGGTCCCATGTGTATTAATACTTTTATTTGATGGAGAAATTCTGGCACATTGCTTCTCTCTGCCATTTTCAGCACTGAAGTGGTTCTCCCCCTTTAGGAGATGGGGAGAGTAGGACATGCAGGTGTCGAAACTCCTTTGCATCTCTGACGTAAATCACATCACAAGTCTCGCAATATGCCATGATTAACCCCCTGTGACTTTCATAATCCATATTAATCCGGACATCTCTAGTCCAGAGTGGGCTGCCTAATGTCATGGTGGTAAAAGGACGTTGATGGCCGGCAACAATCATCATTATCAGAACAGTCTGATTGAACATGTACATCTCTTTGTGATGCAGTCTATGACACAGGCACGCACGCACACACACGCACACACCCCTTGTTTGTGCAGTGTGATGGAAAGTTCTGGGCGTTGGGCCAGAGTTTCCTCCAGCGTTTCCTCCTTCCTGTCAGATACAATATTCACAGACTGGTATCTGTAGCATTGTGATTGAATACTCCTCCTGATGGTGTTGTCATGGAGATGTAGAGCAGCAGGAGACTGGAGACACATGCTCCTCGGCAGAAGTAAAGCAGCTGAAATGCAACAAAGAATGTATCAAAAGCAGTGTAGAATTACAGCATGTGTCCAAATATAAACCGGACACAACAACAGTTCATTCGTTTGTTCATTCATTCATCTTCTCCTTCCTGCTCTGGTTACGTGTTGCGGTTGTGCTGGAGCCAATCCCAGCTGTCAGCCGGTGAACGTCACCATACAGCTTGGACGAGTCACCAGCTCATCAGTCAGACAACCGTTTGCACTCACATTCACACCTATGGGCAATTTAGAACAACCAATTAATCTCAGCATGCTTTTGGAGGTGGGAGATGGGTGAGTGGGTAGATGCATTCAACTCCACACAGAACCAATCGAACCAGGGATCTTCTTGCTATGAGGTGACAGTGCTAACCACTGCTCCACCATGTCGACCCCTTTCTTCATAATGTTCATCTGCAACGTTCCTGTTGTTTGAATTGAAGCAGATCAGATCTTCTAAGCTGCTTCTGAACATGGTTCCTTTTCCTCACAGGACTGCAAAAGGTTCCTATCACATCTCGACCTGCATCTGCCCCATCAAGATCTGCCCCTGCCACAACCAGGGCCCCCACCACTGCCACATCCAGAGTGACTGCTTCGAGAGTCACCACAGCGCCCCTCTGCTGGCCGGACCCCAGCTCAGACTGCTGTGGTGAAGAAAGGTCAGAATCCCACCTGGTTGGTTTGATCTGCTGCTGCTTGACACCAGGACCATCTCCCAGCAGCAGACTGAGCCGCTGAAGTCTGTTAGCCCCCCCCTGCACTGTCACTGTGTTGTTTGACCTTCAGTCCCTTTTTATTTTTGTTGTCATGTGAAAAAGTGATCGTTGTCTTTGCACCAGATGCCAGTCGACCTGTGGTGACTCGGAGGCCTCCAGCATCAGCAACTGCAACAACAGGAACCAAGAAAACAGAACCCCCAAAACCAAAGTTCAACTCCACCTTCCAAGTGTCTGCAGCAGCCAGAGCAGCTGATCCCAGACCGACGTATCCCAGAGCGCCCCAGACCAGAACCGAGAGCCCAGGACCCGCTGCCACAAAGAAACCCGACGCAGCTACTGTTCGGCTTCAAACCACCAACAGATCTCCACTCGGCCGCCCGCCACCGGCGTCTCCCACCAGTAAACCTGCAAACGTCCGGGCACCTCTGAACAAACCCGGAGCCAAACCTACACAGGCCGTTTTACCGTTCTCAGTGAAGACGCTCCGAGATTCTGCCACATCTGTCCAGAGAGCTCCAGGTCCACGGCTGCACGCAAAGACCGCCGCCCCGCCCCCCCGGTCGTCCGCCGCCCCACCACCCCGGTCGTCCGCCGCCCCACCACCCCGGTCGTCCAACGCCCCACCTCCCCGGTCGTCCACCGCACCACCTCCCCGGTCATCCGCCGCACTGCACCCCCGGTCATCTGCAAATGCAACCTCGGCCCCACCCTCCCCACCTGAGGAGTCTGCTCAGGTATCTGCTCCGAGCTGTTCTCCTCCCCCGCAGATCTCCACTACAACAGCCACATCAGGACCAGTGGCCCCCCAGGACCGACCACATAGCGCGTCTCCTTCAGCAGCCGAGCCCACACCTCCACCAGGGGACCTTCCACCGCAGGTCCCCGGGGAGCCCGCTTGTCTGTCCATAGAACAACCCCCCCTCCACGTGTAACCCCTCCCCAACGCCACCAGAGTCCGGCACACCGCTGCTTCCTGCCCCCACCTGGAAGGATGAGGATGAGGATGACGAGGACGAGCGCAGTCAGCTGGTGTCTCTGTCCGAGATGAGCGGTACCACACAGCCCACCGAGGAGCCCGGCCCGGGTCAGCTGGACCAGTTGGGGGGGCCGTGTGGAGGGCCGGTGGCGCCCTGCTGTCTGAGCTGGACTCGGAGGAGGTGAGTGGCAGCCAACAGGGGGCTTCGGAGCTGAGCGCCCCGGGGGGTGTTGGAGGGCACGGAGAGCACGGATGAGCTGGGAGATGGCAGCCTGAAAGGAGCGTCAGCCGGGTCACCTGACCTGCCAGCCAACGACCTCGAGGAGGACGACAGCGATCGAGTGTGCGACATGGACGTGGACTCAGAGCGCACGGGACGAACCTCAGAGAAGGGCCGGTGACAACGGGGAGGATGACGACGACGACATGGAGATGGCCAGCGAGGACGTGACCGAGAGTGGCCTGGAGAGCTACGGCAACGCAGATGAAGATGACTTTGCGGAGGTTGACCGTTTAGACAACTTGAACAGGGCAGCCCAGCTGCCCCCCCCACCTCAGCTGCCCTCGGCCCCAGCGGCTCAGTGGGACCAGCCCAACCCCTTGAAGGGTTCGTGGGCCGAGCAGCAAGCAGCGAGTACGTCAGTCCACCCGCAGGCCGACGCCGAGACCCTCCCAGAGACAGAGACCCCCACCCAACCCCCCCCAGCAGAGGTCTGGATGGAGCTGAGCTCTCCTCCTGAACACCAGCTGGTGGCCCCCCCTCCTGCACCTGGAACATCCCCATCAGAGACCCTGAGCGACGCTGCAGAGGAACCCGCAGGACCACCAGTGCCCCCACAGCCTGAACAACACAACCAGGACAGAGAGGAGGGTGCCGATGCCCCCCCGTCAAACCCCCTCCTCCTCCTCCCCGGCAACTGACGACGAAGCCAGCGACATGGAGGGAGAAGCTCAGCTGGAGGACTCCCTGGAGCCGTTGGCGCTGCAGCCGCCCGCCCAGCGCTGCTTGTCAACGGTGGATGAAGGTGAAGAGGTGGAGCAGGTGGAAGAAGATGTGGTGGAGGGACTCGTCTCCAGACTCCCACATCCGGTCGGCTGGAGACATCCGCCCCAAGAGTCCTGGTGTGTTGTGCGTGGAGGGGCCTCTGCGCCCCCCACACAGCAGCTGTACATCCAGTGTGGGACACAGGAAGATGAGTGTGCGGAACCCAGTAACGGCAGCGCTCCACATACAGAAGACGCTGCAACTTCTGTGAACTGTGTGAAGGACCCAGACGACCTCCAGCCGCCGTACTTTACCGCCATCTGTGAAAAGACTGAGAACTTTACAGGTAACGTATAGCTCTTCTCCTGATGTCCCCGTTTGACCCCGTCATGTCTCACTGGGAGTGGGGGGTGGGGGGGGTTAGTCATACAATTGGAGCCAAAAAAAAAAAAAGCAGCAGCCCGTTGCTTCATTAGAATGTTTGTATGTGATCAGTGGTTTGTCTGTCGCCCACGCTCTCCAAGAGAATTGAGACCAAATGTCCCCATCACGTCTTCTTGCACTTTAACTTGTTTTGTCTTTTTGAGAAATGAAGCTGTAATAAAGGTTAGATTTGATCTGGATGTTGCTCTTGTACCATTTTGTTGATGTTTGAGGACGAACCAGCAGAATTATTTGTAGGTCAGATCCTCGTCAGGCTCCTCTGACAAATGTTTGACAAGTGGACACATTAGTGTCCCGCACACAAAGACTCGTCCACCTCATCAGACGTCTCGTCCGTGGACTCCGGCTTCCAGCAGCTCAGAAGTTAGTAGGACGTCGTCCTTCACCCTCTCAGCTCGTCAGCTCTCACTAACCCCTGCATGTCACTGTCTGTCGTCTGCTCACTGAGGTTTGTTCGCACAGCTCCGATCCAAACTGTCCTCACGATTGTGTGAACGCATGAAGAGCTTCTGCACATCGGCGGCTCTGCGTCATTCACCTGAGTGACGTGTCTGCAGGTGAATGAGGTCGCACGCAGGAACTTGGCTATCTGTTTGCGCAACAAACACCAATCTTCCTTGGTGCTTTTCTTTTTCATTTAAAAGGCTCAATACAGGAGAATCACCCCCACTGCTCTATGCCCCAGCTCAGGTCACGATCTGTTTTTACTTTCTCTGACGACCTGTTGGTTTGCTGCTGCAGGTCACTGCCGACTGTTGGGCTGCTGTTCACCGCACGCACACTCTGCTTGCACTCACGTTGCGCTGCTGTCTCTGTTCTGCTGCCTGACACGTGCTGCTGTAATCGTCTTCCCGTTTCCTCCCGCAGGCTTCACGGCACCGCCTCACCGCCGCCATCCCTCTGCACACGCGACCTCCTGTGATGTCATTCAACCTTCCGGTGGCACCCTGCCGCGCCTCACCTGCGCCGACCTGCCCCCTAGGACGGTAGCTCAGCAGGCACTCAGCCCGCAGCTCCGCAGGCTGGAGCAGCACCAGAGACAGCTGCTGGAGCTGCAGAGGAGCAGGGAGCAGAAGAACAGACCGCTGGAGGAGGCCGAGCAGCAGAGGAAGAGGAGGGAGGAGGAGGAGCAGAGGAGGAAGAAGGAGGAAGCTGAAGAAGAAATCAAAAGGAACGAAGAGGAGCCGAGGCTGGAGAAGGTGTCGGAGCAGCAGCAGCTGGAGGACGAGGAGCAGAGGAGACATCTCCAGCTGCAGCAGCAGGAGGAAGAGCTGAAGCAGAGGCAGCAGCTCCTCCAGTGGCAGCAGGAGCTGCAGCAGTCTGACAGAGGAAACAACCTGCTGCTGTCGCCCTCCTCTGGGCTCTGCACCATCTACGAGGCTCTGGAGACCAGCGACAACGAGGCTCAGGAGGAGGAGCGGAGGTCTGAGGGGAAGGAGAGACTCGGACACGAGACGTCTCCTGAGACGGACTTCAGCGGTGAACAGGTGAAGTCTGTGCTAGACAAACATCGAGACTCTCCACCGTCCAGCAGACACGCCCTCTCTCACACAGACTCTCCTCAGTCACCTAGCAACCTGTCACAGGACGGGGACAGCTCCTCGCCGTGTCCTCCAGAGACACCGGAGCACCTGTCTCCCTCTGACCTGGACTGGGGACAGAAGGTGGACATTGTCCAGCAGCTGATCAATCAGACACTGCTGCTGAACAGAGACCGCTGCTCGTCGCTGCTACTGCTGCCGGGAGGCGCAGGAGGAACCCTGAGCCCTCTGGAGAGCAGCCTGTGGCCCCGCCTCCTGCCCCCCCTGACCCCGCCTTCTGCCACTGTCACCTCAGTCAGCAGCTTCTCCCCTGAGGCCACAGGAGCCTCCCCCCAGGGGGAGTGGACAGTGGTGGAGCTGGAGACCCATCACTGACGTGACGTGTATGTGTACAGTTCAGTATCGTGTGTGTGCGCAGTGTGGTGTTGTGTAAACGTCAGACAAATGAAGTTCTAAGTTTTTGATGTTTGTGAAGATCAACGGTAGATTTTCTTTGTTGAAACAAACATTTGTCTGCACATTCATTCATTCATTTGTTCATCTCCACTCTGGGTTTTAATTTATTCAAAGTCCTGGTTGTTTTCTTCCTCTGGTTCAAATGAAGTCAGTTGTCATGGAAATGTGTTTTTGTGTCATTTTCTGTTCACTGTCTTGACCGACATCTGACACAGAGTTTCATGTAAATATTTTTTTTAAATAAACTATAAAATGTGAAACCATCAACACTGCATTTACAACTGAAACATGTATAACATACACAACATTAAATGTAGCGTAGAACAATTCTCGTAAAAAACCTGACAAACGTTTATCGTCCACAGAACTCAACAGGTTTGACGCGTTTCAGCAAAGTGCGGCGCTAAGCGGAACAAATGCTCGCGCCTCATTCACTGGTCACATACGCGCAGCAGCAGCTCCTGCAGGAAGCTGTTGGCGTACCAGGCGGGTGGTTCCTCGCTGCCCAGCAGCAGCAGCTGGTCGTAGGAGGCCCGAGGAACGTCGCACAGGATCCTGAAACAAACATTCACCTGTTCAGTATATGTCGGATCGAGCTGGAACAAAGGACCTTCAGTCTGAGCCAAAGGACAACTAAACAGGCACTCTGAGAGCTCAGACCTTCACCAAGCAGTTTATTTCCACCCAATATTTTTTTACATTGACTTCTACTAAATATAAATACCTCATTTTATCTACATGAATGGATTTTTTGACGAAGAAAATATCCACTTAGGCTTTTGAAATAGACTGATCATTTTTAATTCAAGTTATGGACATAATTCAATATTTAGCTCAAGTTGGTTTTCTTCAACAACAGATACAACAAATCTGTTCCCACTATGCTGATTCAGCAGACTGTCAGTCACAATCTGGTGTTAGTTCATGTCATGTCTAATATTTCCTGTTTTGGATCAGAGTATCCAGAACAGAACCTATAGCCGATGTATCCTGGATTTTTCTGTAAATCAATGTGACCATTTACTGTGGAGTTAAATACACGGGTTTAAAATGTCCCTGTCTCAGAACGATAAAGAATCCTTCAAGAGATTCCTGGACCAAGATGGTTCCGGAACATTACAGACACTTAATCATCGGTTACATGTCCCATTATCAGAATTTCCTGAAACGAAAAATACGCTGATGAGACGAAACAGAGACACACACACACACTCTGTACCAGTTGTAGATGTCCTCTGTGTGGGGGGCGGGGTGGACCTGCACCCACCGACCAATGGACCACATCCTCATGCTGCCGCTGTTACTGGCCCCTCGAGTGCCTGCGCACTCCTGGGGAACGTCCTCATACACAGGAAGTAGCTGAAGAGGAACGCCAGATGAAATGGATGTAGAGAAGAGGCTGATGGTCGTCCTCTGTACGCCTTCTCCTCCAACAGAACACAGGAAGTACAACTTTCAGACTTGCAGACTCACTATTCTGTTCCCTCGCGCTCAACATCACCTGGACGGTCGTCATCAATTCTCTCCACATTCCAGCGCATTCGTTTGAACAAACCGGTGGCGATGGAGGCCTGGTACGGCGTTGGCTTACAGTAGCGGAACATGGTCAGCCGCAGGTGGCCGAGCTGGTTTGTGCCGATGCAGAAGTGCGACAGGCTGAAAGAGAAGAGAAACTAGAGGAAGTCACATGTTAACTATTATTTACTGTGAGACGATCAATGGACAAACACTGTTCTAACACATGAATGTGACTGCTGATGTCACAGACGGAGTGTGTGTGTGTGTGTGTGTGTGTGTGTACTTGTTTGGTTCAGTCTGGTCCAAACAGATGAGGTTGTCACTGGCATAAGTCAACACCAGCTGCTCCAAACTGTCACACAGCTGCTGACAGAAACACGCGCGCACGCGCCACGCGCGCACACACACACACACACACACACACACACACACACACACACACACACACACACACACACACACACACACACACACACACACACAGCAAGGTTTTGGGCCCAGTTCCATTCAGTGGATGATTTCCAGGTTAACACACTCCTGTGAAGAAACATGGTGACCTTTGTGTAGATGTCACAAGTTGTCAAGCTGGAACGCTGGAGCTGGAACGCAGCGCTTCGCGTTGTGGATACCAGGAGGTTGAAGAACGGCTGACAGAGGTAAATTAAACGAGGAACCGCAGCGGCGAGAGGCGTCTTCTCTGGAAGAGTCTCCCTGAAAAACGAGGGCAGAAAATGGACGTCATCAAAGAAAATATGTATGTGTGTGTGTGTGTGTTGTCACTGTAGCGTGTGATGTCACAGCAGTGTGGCCACACCCATTTCCAACACAGCCCATCTTCAGATCGTTCACTTTGCTCAGGAGAAATTGGAGCTGCAGCGGCAGTGATAGCAAGTTCCACTCCTCCTGCAGGCAGCTCTGATCACCACGCGGTGGCGCCACAATGACGTCAGACAGCCATGTGAGAGGGCGCCGCAGCTCTGAGAGGTCAGAGGTCAGCGTCTCGTCAACGTGTGCGTCCACGGACAATGTGCAATTAAGCCATAGGGTTCTTTTCAAAATGTAGATATGGTTCATTTGAAATACTCTTAAATCTACATTAAGCAAATGTCACAGGTCCACATGTGGAAAAAACAGCGTGTTAATTTCCTGAACCTCCGTCTCCGCAGGTGTCCTCCGGTCCTCCCCACTCCTCCTTCACGGTCCGTCTCAGTGAATAAGCAGACGGTTCAGTCCCTGTCATGTTCTCGGTGGTTTTTGCTAGCTAGTCGCCGAGCTAACCGCAGTTAAAGGTTGTCATGGAACGAAACACGATGCAGATCCGTTTTAGATCACCCGACTAGTTTTGGGATAATATCTGTTCAAGCGGCGGTCAGGTCGGTTCGTGACGGAATGGTTCCACGGGCTGACCCGTTCACGGAGCACCGAGGCTATGGCGCGAGCTAGCTATAGCATTCGCTGCTGCGGTTAGCTGGCGGCTAGCTGCTCGTGTGAAAGGTCAAAGGTCCTAAAATGACTCAAGCACACAGAACGTCCACCGGAATTGTGTATATGTTGTCCCGAAGATAGCTACACTGACAAAATATTTAATGTTGAAGTAAAACTTTGTATTCGTAATACAGAACTGGGTGTTTCCCTTCCCAAAGTCTGATTGAGAGTACAGCTGAACACGAGGAGTTTGTAAGATGGAGGTAAGAGTGTTTGCCGCTTGTTCTCTTCTTCTCTCTTACTATTAGTAATATTATATCGGGTCCTAGTACGTGTGTACAGTACTACCAATGTTCTACCTTCATATTTCCAGCAGGTGAATCTGTTCACCTGATGCTCACAGATGACGTCAGTGTGACGTCAGAACAGACTCCAGCACACCTGAGGTGCATCACGTGGTGAGGTGTTCCTGTACGCTGCACCGCTGGACAGAGTGACGCACTAGTGTTATTCATTACACATACGTACATACGTACGGGCCACATATTATAAAATACATACATAGAAAATACAAAAATACATACATTCATACATACATACATAGATATTATTCCGAAGAACGAGCTGTAACAGTACACTTCACAGCTGTAACAGTAGAAGAATGTTGTGTTTTCTGACAGAAGCAGTAGTACTTCACAAGTACTTCACGTAAATAATACAAACTGTCAAAGTTGACC
>NW_027613716.1:0-34710 GCF_965212315.1 Lampetra planeri
CAGAGGTCCGTACATGGAGGTGCACCTCTAGTATGTATCAGTGTTTAACAAACACACATTCTTACATTTTTATCAGTCACAGCAGGCCAATACAACAGACAAATCAACAATCAATGGAAAACTATTGAAGAACTCTCTGCAGACGTAGTCCAACAGACCTGTGGCTGATTTTTCCAATGAAGCCTCTCTTGTTTTTCATAAGACAAATCTACGCAGCCTCTAAAATCTCCCCAGAGAGAAACCTGTTGGACAGTTTATAGAAAGTATTTCACACCACAACCCGCTTCAGATGTTCTCTTCAGGCACCAGAGGACAGGTGTTGTCTGACAGAGTGTAACTTTCACATAACATAAAATCAATATTGTTCTCCTTTGTAGTCCTGTGCCGTCTTTTGTTTCTGTATCATCTTGAGACTACTTCAGTATTTTCTTCTTACCACCGAAATAAGTCAACACAAAACAATGTGACTCAACTGTCTGATGCTCTGAAGTGTGTGTTTGTGTGGAAAGAACTCAAGATGTAGTACTTCAGAGTTCATGTTAATTGTATGTTAATGTGAATTATTTGCAGTGAGTTTTCTCTTCAGCTGTCGAGATATTTCAGGCTTCAGTTGTTCTGCCGGAGTTGTTTCCACAGTCGGTGCTTAGTAGATAATAACCGTTTTCATCATGATGAAATCGCCTGGAAATCACCCGTGTTTCACCTTGAAAATGCAAAGCAAAATATATATACATATGTAAAAAATGTATTTCTGCCACATTTGTTTGTGAGTTTACACAATACAACAAAGATTGTGTTTATAGATATTTTTCTCTAATTATGCCCACAAATATGTTAGTTGCACACATCAGACACATCAGCGTGTTCTCATTCCAGGGGATAGCTGTGAACTCAGTCATGTGGAGGAACGGGACAATATTCCACAGGCTTCAGTTAACAATGTTGTTAATTCAGGGCAAAAGAGACACATTTTGTTCTGGAAGTATGTCATGTATTGTTGATTTTTTTTTTTTGTGTGGATGAAGTGTAAATTGTTGTATTTTAATCTGACTTCATCATCTCCCACTTGCTCTGGTTACAGGTCGTAGTTGTGCTGGAGACGATCCCAGCAAACCATGTCTGTTTGCATTCCAAATTGTATCCGTGTGGACGGCCCTTAGAATAGCTGGTTAACCAAAGCATGCTTTTGGAGGTGGGAGGAAGCTGGAGTACCCGGAGAGAACCCACACAGACATGAGGAAAGCATGCAAACTCCACACAGTAAGATCGCAGGCCAGAAATCAAACCACCGTGTTCTCACAATGAGGCAACAGTGCCAACGTGTCGCCCTAATCTGACTTGTTACATTCCTATTTTTCTCTTCCAAGTGCTTTATTTGATGTCTGTATTTAGCTTCTACATGTAGGTTTCGTGATTCAAACACTGCAGATAAAAAATGTAGGCTGGGCAGTTGAAGTTAAAAAGCCTCTTGCTGCCCTGACTGCACCACTGAGATGTGGTTTCTTGTTAAAATGAAGCAGAAGAGAAGCTAATGACATCTGCATTATTCACATCCCAGAGAGCAGCGTGGGTCCTACCGCTGAAGCCTAATTGAGCACTACAGGGTTGCTTCTCTTGACGAAGTTTGACTCTTCAGACAGTACGCATCCTGGGTTGCTGCACCATTCTGAGTGGAGACGGGCAGGTTGATACAGATTTTGTGTGCGTCCTCGCCTGTGTGCCTGTGCGTACCCTCAAGCTCTAACCAGCCGGGTCGATAGAGATTCAGATCCTGAGGTCCAGGATCATTCCTCAAAGTTGTGCTTTCTCCATCTACCAGGCTAACGGCTTTCTCTGAGGCTTTATGATTAATCAAACAGAAAAGGTCACTCTGCAGCCAGGAACGAATTGTGTCTGCTTTTATTTGCTGCTGATCAGGAGCGTTCACTCCATTAGTGACGTACAGTATGTCTTCACCTGGTGGTGTCTCCAGGATCGAAAACAGCAACTTCATGGTTTAAAAGTGTGTTGAAGTGGCACTGAATGATGTCCAATAAAAGCATGCGGTTATGTAGACATACACACAGATACAGCAGCACCTCAGGGTACACCTTGGATGAGTCACCAGCTCATCGCAGAACAACGTGAAAGAGAGTCAACCATTCACACTGACATTCACATTCCTACCGGCAATTTAGAGTGACCAATTAACCGCAGCGTGACTTTAGAGGTGGGAGGAAGCCGGAGTACCTGGAGCGAATCCACCGTGCCGCCATAGAAAGATAATCGATATACGGCATGACGTGTGGAATGGCAAAAGTGGTTCTTTTTTAAAGATCTATTTAAGTCAAATCAGTTGTGTCATGGACAAGAGTCAAGTCATGTTCTTCTGCATCTTTTCATTTCACCAGCGATGTTTCCTGATGGCTAAGTCTTTCCATCCTAGATTAGCCACTTGGACTCAGACAGTGTTCATTTTTGTGATGTTTGTGCTGTAGAAAGAACTTGTATAGGGAAAAATCTTATTTTATTATCATGTTTCAGAAAGTCTGTTATAATTAATTCCAACACTGTTTCTCTGTGCCTTGTTTTAAATTTTTCTCACCTCTGCTCTTAAAGCATCTCATCAATACATCTCGTGAGCTGATAGACAGCTTTCTTTAGTTCCTATGGAAACTGCAGTGCCATGCAGAACAAGAAATACTGAAATGTTAAAAGGTTGTAGGCGTCTTTGCCCTGTTGGTTGTATTTCTTTGGGATGTTGATGTTTCTGGTAGAGGTCACTTCACTGAACGCCGTCAGTCTTTGGGCTTCCTCCCAAAGATCCAAAAGCTGTGGAATAAAAAATGGACTAAACCATAATGAGGCAGATATTTGATTATTTTTACAGGCTTGACCTTTCAGCTTCTCAGCAATCAAGTTGACCTTTCCACATATCTGTGGCTACTGCTGCAAGCCTTTGCTCCAGTTGTATGAAACCCAGATGTACAATCCAGATCTAAACTACAACCGTTCTCCCAGCAGAGAGATCAGCTCAATTATTTGCTCGTCCACAGCTCTCCATTTTCCAGATTGAGAAACTACACAGATTTCTTGAATGTGAATGTGAGAAATGCTGATGGTGCCTGCTCTTTATTTTTAGAGTCAATCTCCTGTTGGTGCTCCGTCTTAGTGAGGAGGCAGTGACTCATGTTAAAAAACAAATGAATATGAACTGCCAGTGGTGGGAAAGGAAGCCTTTATCTCCTTCGAACTTGAAAAATACTCTTACCCCATCCATTCGAGCTGAAAAGAGGAGAACTATAGAAAACATCTGTTTACATGATGCTTTGTGGTATGGTGGACTTTGCAGGAGTTTTGATTTGACAGTGTTTTGCTACAGCGTGACTGTGTATGTGGACTAAATTATTTGATTTTTGTTTGTTTTTCAGACTAGTTGAGTGTGTTGTTTACGGAACACCCAACCACACAGTTGTCCTTCCTCTTTTTTCTGAGGTTGAGGTGGCTGACTTTCTGCTGATTCTACTTGAGCAGTACGTTCATTTTTCAGCCTTTGGTTGTTCCTCTCTTAAAATGTTTACATTTTTGTTGTAGCGCACTTGCACAAATACAAAAAACTGTCATGTTTAACACAACTTCTTGTTTCTAGTCATCACACACATTAAAGAAATGCCTAATTTCATAAATGCACACTTTGTCTGAGAAAATCCCTGACACTCTGTTCTGCTGATTAATTGTTAGTGCTTGACATGGACACAGATCTTCTGTACCATGAAGACGGATTTCGTTTCATCAAGACCTGTCTCCATGATAATTTACTCTGAACGACTATCCTGTTCCGGAGCAGGATAATTGTCTGGATTGAATCTGATCCCGTGAAAAGAACCACCCACTGGCCAATCAGATGTCCAGGAAAAACAATGACCCGCTCATTCCTCCACGTAAGGCGGTGAGGAGAAAGTTACGGCATGAAAGAATCTTCCGGGACGGATCTGACCCGTTAAATTTCACCAAATTTTACCTATTCTCACGCCCTGGACCACAGACAGTATACATGGCCCTGAGGTTCTTTTCCTTTATTCAGTGGGAGATGTGGAGCGACTCATCAGAAATACTGTCTGTCGGTGGTCCACCGAGTGACCTCTGACGTAAATGTTGTAAACGTTGTTGTCTTCATGAGACACTTTCCGAGGAAATGGCACACACCTGGTCATGGAACACCTGCGTAGCCAACTGTCTAATTACTTTTAGCCCCTTAAAAAGGTGGAAGGCACTTACGAAATGTGGTGTAATTCCTCCACCCGATTTGGATGTAAATACCATCAAATTAAAGCTCAAAGTCTGCACTTACAGAACATCTTGTTTCATTTCAAATCAATTCAAATTGTGGTGTTGTACAGAGCGCTGAAAATTGTAATCACAGATGGTTGAAAATTGTGTCAATGTCCAAATATTTATGGACCTGGCTGGATATACTATATTCAGTATATTCAGCCAGTTAAGAATGTAAGAGCTTTATTTGTACTAATCTAAGAACATAACCACTTAAAATGATGGACGACTGCTTTTATTCTATTTTTCAAACAAACAGTATGTCTTCTCTTACTTCCCACTGTCACCTCACCATAGGCGTCGATTTTGGAGGAGTTCAGTGGGGACATGTAATCACCCCTTTTTGTCAAAATTCATTTTATACCCACCACTTTTTCAAATTATGATATGAAACTCTGACAACGACAGTTGAGTCTGTACAGTCATGGTGCTCTCTTAGTCCACGTGTCTCGGTACCCACCAGGTTTCAAACCAAACTGACGCCCATGCACCTCACAACAAGAAGGATGTATGTTGAACTGCCAGTAGGAGGAGCCTTCAGTCAGCTGTGACTGGCTGAGGGTGGTCATCAGAGCATGGACAGATGGAGGAATAATTTGCACATCCTGTTTGTCTTTATTTTGGAATTATTTTGATAAACGTTGTCACATTGCCTTTGATAACCAAGATCAATCAGCCAGCAAGTTTGTAAAAACACACAAATGTAGAATAAGTCAACATCAGAAGAACTTTTCTCTCCTCTACTCTTCTGCACATGCTTTTCTACCATTCCTCATGTAGAATTTCAATGTCTCCTTTATTTTCATTGGATTTTAAGTCTTTAAGTCTTGGACAATATTGAGATAACCCAAGGTCTGCACTGATTATGTGCCTCCACAATTTTAATCACACCAATCATGTTTATGTGGAGGTAGGTGCTCATCTCAAATAGTTTGTTTATGAAAATGAAATCTTCCTTTCCATGATCAACTTTAACCCTTTGGTCTATGAATGTCATTGAATTATTAACAACTATTTGAAAACTCCTCGTCAGTGTCGAAGCTTTATAAATCATGTCCTTAAGCATTTCTATACTCTTTAAATGTCTCCACAAGGACTGCTTTCAGTCAGACTGGAGTGATCTACTTATCAATCTGCAGCACTTCTCAGCAGCTCATTCTATAGTAATTATGCAGTTTCCACGGTGAGTAGGTCTCTGGTGACAAGTATGTGATAATCAGAGATGTGGATGCTGAAAGGGAAAACAGGTTGAACGGCGTAATAAACGGAGTATGGAAGTATTTCACCAGACCACGAAGATACTTTTATTCCTGCTGTGTTTTAAGGAACAATGCCATAGAGATGTCCCTGTACCTTCAATGCAGTGATGGTATTTGAGGAGTTTCACAGTCATTACATGCTCATGTAACAGTACAGTCATGATTATAAACTATCATGTAACAGTACAGTAAACATTATTATTATTATTAATTATTATAACATTCTCATGTAACATTTAAATAATGGCTTAAGTACACATGCAACAAAGCAATAATTATTAGAAAATGATGTCATGTAACAATTAAGTAATGCCTTAGGAGTATGTATGTAACAATTAAGTAATGTAAGAATGAAGTAATGACTATAAAAGACTCAGTTAAGTAAAGACAAGTATACTGATGTAACAAAGCCTAGTGAACTAATCATGGTTTGAATCCCAACATGGCGTCGCTACTGGTGGGCTCCATCACAAGATGGTGTCAAGTATTATTTGTGGATGAAGGGGAGATGAGAAGATCAATACTTTGTGTGTGAATCAGTGGCTGATGTTTAATCAGCAGAGCAGTGGTACCTAGTGATAGATAGATGGATAGGATGATGGCAGGTGCTCAGGTGAAATTATTTTGACAACACCAGCTCGCCTTTGCGCTGTACTACACTTATATCAAGATCTGTCACTGGTATTAATACTGGCAGGCTGGTATCTCTGTACTCTTTCATGCTCTGACGCAAAACACAAGAGATTTGGCCAAGCTTGTCTCACTCTTAAATATGGTCCTTAGAGGAATTTCAAAGAAACAGGACACATCTCATAGAAAGAGGGAAGAAAAGGAAACATGACATAAAAGAAAGGGGAAGAATTATGGATATACATCCCCCGACAGATGATTAAGTGCTGGTTCTTGCATTAGGGCCTGTATTGTGAGCATATGTATGCAAGTGTTTCCACTGTGGCAGGAGGAGCCTCAGGCGGCGCTCAGACTAACATTAACCCTGCATGATTGGGGGCAGCGCAGCACAGAAATATTTGAACCCAGCTCAACTTTACTTCAATGCAAAGTGACAGCAACCACCAGTGCTGGCAGATAACAGCACATTAATGGTGAGTTTCTGAGCTCTTTTTAACCTTACTGCGACATGACCCTGAGTTAAAGAGTAAAACCTGGCTGACGTTTGACTCATGGAGGAATGTGTTCTGGCATGGGTTGGGTTATGTATGTGTAACTGTAGAGTTCCTTGGAGGAATGTACCTTTGTACCACAGTCAAATTAATTTGACACAGTTAATGTCTTATATCTGTTTGGGAGCCGCAATAGAACATTTATATTCCACCAGAGAGCAGAAAAGGAGTTTTGTGACAAATGATGAGGGGCAGTGTCAAGATCATACTGTCCAGTCATTCAGTTTGTATAATCTAAGAAAAGTCTTTGAATACGGCGAACACAGTGTTACACTCCGGAGTAAAGAAGGCCGTCTGTAGTACCTTGCTGAAGTTTTACATTCCTTTCATCCATTCAGGGATGTTTTAGGATGATACATTCAGAGGAGGCACATGGCCAGCTTTCAGTGAGTTGCTGCAAACTATCTGAACTGGTTCTGTCGCTTCAATTGCTCCGGTAGCCCTTTGAGTTTTTTTCACACCAGTGCTGTGACCCTAAGAATTTTAGTGTGACAACACACTGGGTTATTTTGTGTGTGTTTGTGCGTGTGTGCGTGTATTGAAGTATGCGCTTGTTCCTAAGATGTGTGTATATATACATACATACATACACACATACACACATATATATATATGTGTGTGTGTGTGTGTGTATATACAGTATATATCAGGGCATGGGTTAGCATGCATGTTTTCCTGAAGATAACACCATATTAGACACTTTCCGCACTTCTGTACTTTCCAGCAGCAGGTTTTACAGACGGAAGTCCGTCCTTTCACCAGAACGCACTGGTTCCATGCGGCGACATAATACTTTATTTGGAAACTACTTCCGCATCTCTGATGTAAATCAAGACAAAAAGTCTTGCAATACACCGTGATTATTAGAATTGAGATTCACCTTCTGTGACTTTAATCATCACAGTTAATTGTAAATATGATTAATCCCAACATCCCTAGGTGGCAGCTGTCTTTCAGAACCAACCTGACAGGAGTTTGATGTGTCAGATGTCTGTCTGATGACAGGCGCGCTGAGGTCACATGTTAGAAGAACTTTCACCAGGCAGCAGTGTAAATCAGCCTCTGACACCCACACACTCTTACTGCTGTGATGGATTTCTGTGAAGCGTCAAGGTCATTTTCAGTATTGAAGTTGAAAAGGGAATTGAATTTAGTCACGTTGCCTGTGTTTGCACATCACCTTTTCATTTGAACTGGCCTTTAAAAGAGCCTTTTATGGTTTTGAAGAAGAGTTGAGAATGTAATGTACTAACACACAGTCACCAGATGGAACAAGAGAATGAGATGTACTCTGAGTAAATACAGGAGCAGACATAAGACTGTAAAACAAAAAGACATGAACGGCTTTGGACTACAGGACTTTCGTCTTCACCCAGCTCAGATTTTTTTTCACTTAGGTCTGTTTCAAATGGGCGCTGTCATTGCGCCGTTCCGTAGGTGTTTGTGAAGCTAATTGTTAAGTGTTGTACTGAAATCCGACATCGTTAATAATGAACAAACATGAGGAAGGCTTGAAGCAAACGTTTTGGATTAGATTGAAACGTGTCTTTGTTTCCAATCGTAACAGCTGTGTAGACGCTTTTTCTCGTGGACAACATACTGACAAATGTGTTTCCAAGGTAACAGCAGAACCTAACACAAAAAAAATCATCTTAATTCCAACCCACTGTTTTTCCCTCACGGAGCTGGAGTCTTCCTCTGAGTGTTTAAAGAGGTAGCTGTGTGATGGAGGGCTGATGTGGAGTGAAGAGAGCCACAAAGGAACTGGAGGAGGATGACACCAGGTCATGAGTGGGGTGCATGTGCCCTTATCCAAGTCCTGTTGCGTTTCTAGTGAGAAAGCTGTTTAAATTCAAATCAAATGCTGGCAAGTGGCCCCCAGTGGAGACTTTTCATCATTTCCCCATCCTCTGCTCCCTGTTTCCTCTTTCGGTTTGTGAGTAATGAGCCTGAGGCCAGGATGGCTAATTAGATCTGACATCTCCCTCCCTGAAATCACTTGCTGCGGCTCCCCTGGACACTTTTTGACCTGTGTTGGTATTCATAGATATGCAAACACACGTACGCTAAGATTGCAAATGATCATAAATGTGCATGTCCAACTACACACTGCTGATGGTAACGGCATGAGGAATGACCGTGTAATGTGCTCCTCCACCCCGCGCTGCAGAGGTCTGCTCTTCCATCAGAGTCTGCAAAGTCCTAAAAAAACAAAAACCAGAAGTCGCAGGGAAATGTGAGAATGCTGATGCACTTCGGATCGATATCTTGCCACTAACTTCCTGTGCAGTTTCCACTTTGGGTTTCATCCAGACTTTTAACAGATTGTGTCTGGACTTCAGCTAATGGATGTGTTTTGAGGACCTAGGTCCTCATTACAGAAACATCCAAAGTCTGAAATCGTACTTCTCTTTAGGATGACGGGTTCTGGAAGGATAGTGCACCCAAAATGAAGAACGAAGAACACTAATGCTAATTCAGCACTGACAGCACCTGATGGCTCTAAACTCAAAATGATAGACAGCAATTGCAGCAGAACTGTGTGACAATGAGGACAGGGAAGAAAAACACTGGTGAACTATGATTAAAGGGCTGCTCAAACTCGCTGTCACTTTAAATTTCCTGCACCGTGTATTAATGGATATATATAGAATGCCAAGGGATTAGTTCTGAATTTGATTGACACGTCACTGGAAGAGTTTGCAGCTGAAGTTTCCTGTGATAAGGATATGGTCAAGTTTATTTATTCAGCTCCCAACCACGAACTATTATTCCTCATCAGGTTATCTGATGGTTGATTTATCGCTATTGATTTCCACTCTTCTGCATTTAATCAGCACAGCGGTAGAGAAACCACCTGCACCAACATCTGGAGCTGCTGGATGAGAAGTAGAGAAAGGGGTGGATGGGTGGAGGGTGAGGATAGCTAAAATGCGGAACCGCTCTGTGATACAGTGGTTGCATGTCTAGGCACCAAGACCTCTGAGGGCCTCACTGTCTTCATACTAGTATGTGTGTTTGACCTTCTTACTCAGCATTACATCCATGCTGTCAAGTCATTGCAGTGAAACATGCCTAGGTGGTGTGCTGAACTTCACATGATAGGAGTGACTTAAATAAAAGACATAGATGTATCAGTATCATGCTGCATTCACATGGAATCAGTCAAACGGTAGACGGATGTCAACTGAATGCAAAGGAGAAGGACGGTAAAACAAGGGTGAGGCCAGCAGAGAAAACCATTTACGGCAATGCCGTTCAAAGTTAAAATTTTTTAACTTTACCGTCTCTATCCACAGAATTCACTACCGGATGTGACGTAGTTTCAGTCTGCGACGCTATATCTTGAAAAAACAGGATTTTATAGCCATATACTGTATGTATTGTTATAATAGTAACACTAAATAATCCACAAGATTATTCTGTTGCTCATGTTTTCACAGTTTCACTTATTTTGCTGTATATTGTTTATTACATTTGTGCTGTTGTTTTCTTACAATACAATCTCATATCACACATTGATATGTGTGATATGGCGTAAAAAGTCTAAACAACGCACATAGGAAAATCGGCTTTTTAAGTTGATAATTGGACAGCATCAACATTGATATTATATAGCACATGAACACATTGAACCAGCACTATGAAAAAACACACCCACAAACATCTCTGTGACAACAAGGACTGAGACCGTTCTTTTCTTTGTGTTTCTTTGTGCCTGTTTTCTCGAAGATTTCATAGAAGGAGTTGTTTGAGTGCCGTCTCTAGGGGTGTAAACAAATTTAATATTTGGATAAGCACAGATAATGTTCTCTGAAGTGGCAAAAAAAAAGGAAACACTTGGGAAATGAATTTACAGACGTTCCTTGAAAATTCTATTCTCCATTATACTATTTCCATGCTGGATTCCACCGAGAGCTTTTATTTAGACTCTGGGTAATTGATCTGTGTTGAGGACCAGGGTTGATGTCCTTTCTTCCATTCAGCTGGGTATCTAATGAGTGTGACGGTGGCGATCGCATCGCCATTGATTTCCGCTGTGCTGTGTTCAAAGCCCAGTCGAGTCAATGAGGAGGTGAGCTGTGTGAGGAGCTATGAGTAGCTGTGAGGACGTTAGCTGTGAAGAGCTGAGCTGGGATGTGGTTAGCGGTGAGGAGCTGCCTGGGAATTCTGAGTTTGAGTTCTGAGTTTCCGTTGATGCACGTTTGCACAAATCCACAGTTCACAACTATCAGAACAAGTTCCTTCTTTGACCATATGATGGTTGTGAGTGTTTGGTTCAATGTGGTAAGACTAAATACTGGTCATTGCCATAGCAACCCTGGTCCTGTCAGGCTTTACCAACATGCTGAATATGATTAAATTGCTGCATGTAGACGGAAGGAATAGAATTAAGTGTTTTAAAATGAAACTAAATGTTCTAATTACATTTTATGCTTTTAAATACAACAGGGAGGATTTAATTAGTGGGAGATGTGTTCTCGTCTCTCCCATCCAGAGGGAACACCGTGTAGAACTTGAAAGCAATTTGTTCCTGTTCTTCCTTCATTCTTCAGCCCTGAAACGACTCTGATAACACAATAAAATTAATGTTTGGTGGTAAATGTTGGTGGAATTTAATAAAGGCAAACCTGCCCGTGCATGTGCTTTTATCCGTTACTCTTTTACTCACAATTTCTGCACAGAATCCCCCAGCATGCTCACGTACCATGCCGTACATCCAGCAGATAGTAGTTTGGGTGACGCCTGCTTCATTTCAAAGATTCATTATGTAAATAGGACAAAGTGTTGTTCAGATTTGTTGGCTGGGGGTATGGATGATTTTGGAGTTCAGTTTTCCTAAGCACCAAACCCTGACATCTCATGGAGCCTCTGGGGAGTTGCCAGGTTGCTATCTGCTATCTGGCGCAGCGCGGTATATGTACTAAAACATCACCTTGCTTTTATTGAGGTTTTTGATGGCTTCTATTGCTCATCAAATATGAATGGCACATTCCTGCAGCAGAATTACATTTGTCGTCGGGAAATCAAAGTTAATTTACCATTTGCACATTTCCAGGGCCGGGTTGTGACCTTGGGACTCCCTCCAGGAGAATTCATCAATTGGCAAAACATGGTGAGCAGTGAATGAAAAGACACAATAGGTGATTATGGTGAACAGGGTTTAAGGGTAATAGTCTCCTGAGCTAAGAGTCATTGTTTTCAGCTGCTCAGAATGAACCCTGAGAGCAGGTCCTGAGAGAAGCTACCATGTTCCAATTTTTCTACGTCACGCAGATGTTTAATGTTCCAACCCCTACCTATGGTCATGAGCTTTGGGTCATCACCGAAAGAATGAGATCGCGGTCACAAGAGGCCGAAATGTGTTTTCTTTGTTGGGTGGCTGGGCTCAGTGTTAGAGATGGGGTGAGGAGCTTGGACATCCAGGAGGGGCTCAATGAACCGTTGCTCCTCCACGTCATAAAGAGACAATTAAGGTAGTTTGGCCACTGATTAACAAATGTCCACTGGATGCCCCACAGGGAGGTGTTTGTCCAACCAGGAGGAGAGCCAGGGCCATCCCAGGACACACTGGAGGGATTATATCTTGCGGCTGGCCTGGGAACACTCAGGATTCCCCCTGAAGAGCTGGTGGAATTAGCTGAGGAAAGGTAAGTCTGGGCTTCCTTGCTACCTACCCAGAACCGGATAAGTGGAATAAGACAATGACAATGGCAAAGTATTAAGACGTCACAGAGATCGATGCTGGGTATGTTGTTGGTCTGTTTTGGTTGGTCTCAGGCATTTTCCTGCCCTCTACCAGGATTTGACATTGAAATGGACTGCAAAACCCCACCAAGAATACATCTGGGAGTGTTTTTGTTATAATAGCTACAATCATCTTATTTGCATCTGCATACGAGTAGGACAAGGACAGCTGATGGCATAGTTTCTCCTCCCACTAATGCTCAGACAAGTTTTCTTCAATCTCTCTCCATGAGGAAATGTATAGACGTTGACTATTCTGATAAAGAAAACCTCTGATGGTCTGTCGCTCAGGATTAAACCATTTCATCTGGGTTAAAATGCTACTTTGTAATTAATATGACATATCCTTGGCCTTTATCCCATCTTCCCTTCCCTTAAGACTCAAGACGCTCTATACAAGGTTAAGGGGGCAGCCGGCAGTGCCAGATAATTTGTCAGATGCTGTAACTGTGATGACTAAAAATGTCGCCTTGAATGTTCTGGCCTTCTCCCCCCCACATTTTCCTTTTTTCAGCACATGCTATGGCACCAGAATCTCCAGCTAATGAGCTATTCACCGCCGCGTGCAGTTGTCCACAAAATACATCAATTACAGAGCAGCAAGAAAATAAAAAGGACAAGAAATAGAAAACCCAGCAGCCCCAAGCTGTGAAAATGAAAGTTAAGTGCTGACCTTGGTGGCATAATGTCTCTTAAAAGTGTCTGAATGTCAGCGTGGTCCATAGAAGGGCAGCTCCTGCCCAAGGGTAAACAGAGCTGTGAAAAGGGGGCCAAGGCGATGGGTGGGTGTGTGCGAGATGTATCGAGGTGACTGGGGTGTGGTGGTGTGCCACTGCTCTCCTTCTCCATCAGATGTGCAGCACATCAACGAAGAGTGGCGCAGAGAGATGGGCAGGTGTGATTGAGGGAGTTCCGTTTCTCACTCCATTCCTCCTGCTATTGTTGTAAAATGCTCAGCAACTTCTCGCCGGGTTGTTTCTTTCTTATGATGACACTTTATCAACCTGAAACACAAACTGTGATCGACAGGAACTTGATGGGACTGCTGTTTCATTCCTCTCCTACGTACAGTTTTGTGTGACATTGATGCTGGATTGAGGACAGAATTACACCAGCAGAGTTTACTACTGTGACTGTCAGATTTTATCAGGTAACGCTTGCATCTAGTGAAATTAGTGTGAGCTCCTTTTTTTTTTCCAAAAAAACCCTTTTTTAACTATCCAGCTGACTCATCAAAGGGGTTGTACATTTCTCAGTGATGCTGCATCTTAGTTGAGTCCATTTTTTTTTCCTGATTTTGAACATCCAGATTAAACAGGGGAAGCGCTGATGTGGCTCAAGTATCAGAGTATTTAAATAGCTGTTTACTTCCAGTACAAACTGACAGTCTGTCTGATTGTCTAGGACACAATGTCCAGCACCCAGAGTTTGCACCATTCCTACATTACCCAATTAACATAAGGATGCTCCAGGAAATGCATTGTGGTCCAGGTCATGCCTCTGATACACAGACATGTCCAGAAACCTTCGAGGCCTCGTGATGACATCCAACAAACAGTTTTGTTTTGTTTTTATGATTAGTCGTAGTTGCTCTCCAGTTCATAGTTGTAGTCCCCTGTGAAAGACTTTTTCTGCAGAACAGGCTGCACATATTGGGGTAATAGTACAAAGGATGAACTAGTTTACCTCATCTAATGAGTCTTTGGGCGCTGAGAAGAAGAAGCTTCAGCATCAGATAACATCCAAAGTGCTCTTTGTCAGGATGTCAGGGTAAAAGGGCTCCCAACTGGGCCTTGTCAGATGATTCCTTGCTCTGCCCGTGGAAATGAAGACACACAAAATGGTTTTCAGAAAGATCCAGATGTGAAGTCTCTTCAGAGATTAAAACCCAATGGCAGCTCCATGTCGTCAATAGTCCATTTAATACCCCTTACAAAGACCAATAAAAGCAAGTTGTTTCGATCTGCAATGTGTTTTATTCATCAGCAAAGTGCTTAAAGTGGAACCTGGAGATGAGGTGGGCTTCATTCATTGACAGACAAAGTGTAGCACATGAATGAAAATACACCAAGGCCATGGCATCATTGCCCCAGATCCTTGTTGTCCTTTTTCATCCTTAGAGCAGTGATGCAAACATAGTTGGATGCTGCTTCAGGATTCTTCACATACTGTCACTACGTGATTGGTTTGAAGTGTGTGTGGGTGTTTGATGATAGAGTCCGTCTTTGTCGGGTATTTCTGTTGGTCTGCTCCACCAGGCCTGGTTGTATTTGGGACAGTGATGAAAAGGGACGAGGACAAAACATGGCTTTTTCCCATGTGAAGACATTGTCCATATGGTTTGTTGGTTTTGTGGAATTTGCCATGCAGGCTTCATTGTGAAGATGCTTGGCTCAGGGTTGTGGGATTTCCACCATTTAGATGTTACTAGCTATATCTTTCTTGTTGAGATGATAAAAGGCCTATAGATGTGGATCATTATGGGTCTTTTCATGCTTCAAAGCTATTTTGCATCTCACTGATTTCACAGAACTTTGAGTTATGGTCACAAGTTATTTAACTTTTTGACTATTTTTGAAATATAAATTTGATTGTTATATTAGAACTTTGACTGACTCCAGGATCCTTGAAATACAGTCACGTAAAAAAGGCTTTAACAATTTGGGAAATTCAATATGCAGTCTGGATTAGATAATAAGATAAATCTCTCAAATCTGCACATTAATTGGAGGACATCTGGAGGACATCTTCATCACTTGCTGCCTCTGCAGCTTGAAGACTAGTGGGAAGAATCCACCCCAGTCATCATCTGTTGTCCTTGCTGCATATTCCTATTATCAATTACATTCCTTTATCACAAACCAAACAAGTGTGTTTTAAATATGTTTTTTATATAATGTGTTTTCACTTGTGACGTTTGTGAACATGTCTATGCATGTGTGTGTTTGCTTGTTTTTTGTTTTTTGTTTTTTTTATTCAGAGCACAAGCAAATGTCATTGGTTTTGTACAATCTATTCTACTCCATTCTATTTAAATCTATAACTTTGGAACATAAAAGATGTAGGTGACATAGGACGAGGGTATTTCATTTTAAGGTGGCGAAGGGAGACAAGTCTATTTGCTGCAATGTCAGTCAGACGGATGTGATGTTTTCCTGTTTATGCATTCAACATATCTTAACTGCACCATGTGTGAGCAAAAGATCACACATTTGACCACCAGGTTTCTTTGCGCATTATCTCTGAAATTCATTCATATTCGAAAAGATATTTCTGTCATTGCCATTACCATTCTTTTTCACAGCTTACAGAACGTATAATTCAAAAGCTACTCCCAGAAAGTAAAGTTTAACACCAAGATTGGAATATCTTAGAATTTTGGATGGGAACAATCCAGGCACAGCCAAAGTAGCTCTTTCTATGTGTTCACTGCTCTGCTAAGTGAACCGTGTTCTGGCTTATGCTGAAATGAGACAATTATGAACATACTGTCAGCCACACAGGCTGCACAGACTTTGATTTGATTTGGCTTATAAATCCATCCACTGCTGAGACAATCATTCATAAAATTTGCTCCTCTCGTAAGAAAGTATGCTGCAGCTGAATCATGCGTCTCTGCAGAGGCTTCGGCTTTAGAAAAACATTGATTTATTGTCTGATTTAGCAGGTGTGAATAAACAGTATGAAGAAATGTTTTTTGTACAACACATAAGGCTACATTGCCTCATAGGATTTCACAATTTGGACTGTGTTTATAAGATAGAGCAGACACACAGCTACGTGGTGTATTTGGCCAGCACTAGGGCAGATAACGCTGGTCATTACCCAAAGCTCCAGTTTATGCTCTTTCCTTATTACTTCCAATCGATCTCTGTGGCATTTTCTGTCTGAAAATCAATGCCCTTATTTCATTTGTTTTTCCTCCCATTAATCTTGGCTAATTTCATTGCTCCTAATTAAACTCAGTTTGCCTCCAAAATAACATTTGTCTTAAAATGTTTGTTTTTTTTATGTGTTCACTGCTGGCAGTGCTGTTGGCTGCAGGAGGAGCGGAGGGAGCCATGTTTCTGTCAGCATAACTCAGACGCATTTAGCCTTGTGTCGCAGCAGGTCTCTCTGAACTCTGGCATGTCAAGGACCTGAGGGTAAAGGAAGAATGGTTGGGAACATATGATGGGTGTAGGAGGAACATTACCTGGTGATTTGTGGCAGGAACCATGCACCACGGAGTCTGTCAGCATCAGCTAGCATAATTAGCACAAGGACAAGGTTAGCTGGCGTTTGTCCTCCACCCGCCTGCTGACAGTGTCACGGTGGTGGTGTTGGTGGCTCTTCAAATTCAACGTGACAGCCATCATTGGATTTAAGTAAATGTGTATGAATTTGAAATCATCTGTGTCTATGTGGCTGTTTATGTGATCGTTTATAACCAGTTATATATTAACAGATGTCTCGGTTTGTTCGTTCCTCTTCCTCCTGTTAAAGGTTGTGGTTCATGCTGGAGCCGATCTCAGAGTACAGCCTGGATGAGTTACCACTTCACCGCAGGGCATAGAACCATTCACACTCACATTCACACCTACAGGCACTTTCAAGTAACTCATTAAGCTGGCTTGCTTTTGGAGGTGGGAGGAACCCAGAGAACCTAGAAGGAACCCACGCTGACAGTTAAAGGGAGTTCAAAGTAATAGTCAATTCAGGTCAGATGTAGGTGTTCTCAAAAAAGCGCACATCGTGATCAGCTAACTTCATTTAGCTAACGTTGGTTCAGCAGAGGTGTTCTTGCGTTAGCAGCTAGGCTTTCACCTTCTAACCTGCTCAGTATCCTCAGGTTTTTTACCTTTTTCACCATTTTAGATTCATTTAGCTCGATAACTCTTGTAAGAATTGATACTTTTAATGGAAGTGGAATACTGTATTAACTTGTGTTTACCGCCTCATGGTTCCAGATACAAACTGATATTACATGCAGAGATGAGTAACGTCATAGATTTTCCTTCTCTCCCCCTCCCCACAGGAGCACAACCCTCTGTCTTCTGGGAGCTCCTGATTTACACATTATGGGCTGGTCAGTGGTGGAGAACTGTAGCTCGTATGGCAGCATTGGTCAATGTCAGAACATTTAAATGCAGACAGAAACGCTCCAGTGCTTGTTTGTGTGCAGTTGTGCAATATTTAACACAATGTTTGAATTTGTCGTGTTCCCATGAAAAGTGTAACACGACCAAGTTCATTATGTTGATCAAGATTCTTTCCCTAGCTACACACATAACTCCTACGTTTTCTGAATTAGTACCATGATCATCATCAAATCCTTCTGTTCTTGTTTTGAAGCCACAGTTTCTTTTGCAATTAGATCACACGATGATGCATCTGCCTCTGTGCCCTTCTCTGGTGAGGAGGAGGCTCTGGCCTACGGTAATCCAGCACACACTGTGGAAACACTTCCTCGATCCTCTTCTGTCATTTTATTACATGTTGTGGGGGAGGAAGATGACTGATATTCAGCAACTAATTTCTGGAATGTGGACAAGCATTTCACACTTGCTTGTTTTCCTCTCTGTGGGGTTGAGCGGCCTGTCTGAATCCTGCATAAATCAAGTGAGGGCTTGTTATTATGCAGTGACTATGAGCATAAATTTAGAAGGCTGTTTTATGGCAAAGATGAACAATAGACAGTGTGAAAGCCCTGTTCAATTTGCAAGAAAAACTAATATTAACAGTAAGACATATTTCTCCTGCATATGTGGGTGATAGAGCGATTAGTTACAGTGGAATGAAGAGAAAACTGCAGAAATAAGAGCAGATGGCTCGACAGTGATACTACTTTTCACAATTTCACTGTTTACTGTCTCAGCAGTTGTCTAGCCTGGAAATCCAGACCCACCACCAGCGAATTTAGATATGCTCTGCAGGTGGGTCTGGCAACGAGCCACTGAAGCTTGTTAACTCTGCCCAAAATATCCAGGAATCTGTGCTGTGGGCGGGGCTTAACCGTATGACGACAGTACTGTGTGGGTGCAGTGGATGTGTACGCAACAACGGTGGCTGCGGCTGAGGAAGAAGTCGTTTGAATCAGCTTTGGTGACGATAGTAAATGGTTTGGACGGTCACAGGTCTCCATGTACTCTCTCCATCATATCCTTGTTTCCGTCACTCTGATAACGTGATAATATTCATGGCTCTGACTGGTTTAGGTGCTGTCCAGTCGCATGCAGTGGTTTTTTGGCAAGCACCTGTTGGCTGAAAGTGTATGGCTGCTTCTCCAGACATTTTTCTTCGTTTATTATGTCTATTTTTTCATGCTTTTACATGTTGTTAAATGACACGTGAATAATGATCTCGTTCATTAGCTCATTTACTGTCTTCCTACAATATAGGGCGGGGTTAAGCCCTATTTATACTTCTGCATTGAACTGGCGCGGAGCCCCTACACTGTCGTGAGCCTTTATACTTCTGTGTGGGTCTGTTTGCTTTGAGTCTCACCACCATGTTTAGATTTTTCCCAGTGATGTGTTTGTCTTTGTTTACTTCAAACACTACGCCGTGGGTACACCGTCGGTTTGACACAGAACCATACATTGGGCTCTAGAGTTAGGGTTAACACGATATGATCAGTCTAATTTTAGTTCACTCAAGCAGGTCTGTTTTTAAAAAAGCTCTGCCTCGATTACCGGCAGCTCTGTGACAGTGTGCACATTCAGTCACACCTCCCCCAACTCGACTTTTGCAGCATACAGATCGCACTAGCAAAGCTAGCAGTGTCAGATGTGCCACCAGTATGAATTTACCTTACACATACACACACACACACACACACACACACACAGTTGAATCTATGTTGAAGGACGCAGGTATGTTTGTGTTTCCATGCTACCTGTGGGGAAATCAGTCACAACCAAAACCCTGTGTACAAGCAGCTGTGTTGATCCATGGAATACAAATTTGGTTTTTTTTTGTATCTTCGCAGGAGAAACGTAATCCTCTTAAGCACTGGAGCGGATGTGTCCCCTGTGTACTTGTGCCCTCGGACATTTTAGCTTCATAATTCTCACCAATGTTCCTTGGGTTGGTGGTGAAGAGAAATCCCAGCGGGGTCATTGTTTATGAACAATGGCAGATTGCAGGGCAACAACCAAGGGCCAAAATCTTACCCCAACATTTTTTTCTCTTGTTGTTTTCTATTACAGGTCTCTGATTTAGAGACATTAAATGTGTAACTCTGTCAGGTCGATACTGCCTCAGGGTCGTGTAGCATGTTGTATCCCATCAACCAAAGAGAGATAACAATCTACCACAGTCAACAGAATGCCCATTACAGCAGCACACTGGGTGATTATGGGACCAGATTGGAGTCTTAGAGAAAGCAGTTGTCCTCCAGTGTGATTATCAGACTCCCACCGTATGCTGACCTGCAGCGTTGTAGAACTGAACAACACCTCAAGGAGAACTGGAAGATGACCTTGCACAAACCAGTCACCTTAGGGAACAAAAACCTTCCCATTGATTTAACACGAAATGCTTCAATGAGACCTTCATGAGAAATGCGATTATAGCTAATGGGTTGTACGATATAAGACGTGAGGGTCATCTCATGTCAAGGCTAATGTAGAGCAGTGTAAGAAGACATTTTGAGGTAGATTTTACAAAAACAAAGCCTAATGTTAGAGATGTGAAGAGCACACGGATGTGGTGGCAGACCTTAGAGACGGTCCTGTTGTAGTTGAGGTGAGCTGATAATGGGACCGTGTCTGAAGGCAACATCCTCCAGAAGCTTACAAGGAGAGCAGGACATTCTCAGAAAGTTGTGCAATGATACACTTGCAAACCTTACAGCTGCAGTCGGTAGTTTACATTTCACTACATTCTGACAGGAGAAAACCTCCCCCTCCTTTGACTCTTCCCTCAGACCATCATTTAATTTGTCAGAATCCACTACTTGCCTGTATCAGACCACCAACCAGAGCGAGGATGAGCTTCTGTCATCCACCTTTTTCATTTTTTCAATTTCTTTTTCATTCACCCAGAATGGACATACCATATCCAGAACATAACACACATATGCCTGTGAAGGTTCTCAGTCCTCCAGGTCATGGTATCATGCTGGGTTAAATCATAGGCAACTGGACTTCTAGTGTACTCGAAGACGTTTCGCCACTCATCCGAGAAGCTTCTTCAGTTCTGGACTGAACCTAAGTAACGTCTTTGAGTAAACTAGAAGTCCAGTTGCCTACGATTTAACCCAGCAAGACATAACACATGTAGAAATGAAAAAGACTTTTTATGTCACTTTGTATTTTGTTCTATAAGTCTGTGCTCTCACAGCTAAATGTTGCCATAGTGATATAGCCTGTCACTTATCGTGCAAGGCAGCCCGTTGAATGGAGTGCGAGCTGAGGGAAAAGTAGGACTCATTCTAAAATGTATGTTTAATCCTCTTTTTTCTTCAAAGTAACGAGACTGCAGGATTAATTAACAATAAGGGAAGAAACATGGCATTCACCCAATGCATAAAACAACCCTAGTAACATTAATAAACCTCTGTTGTGCAGTTACATTTTCATTTAATATCAGTGTATCAGGGGTACTCTTAACGTGTCTGGAAACCAATTTAATGGCCGGATCCCTGCTTGTGGAATGAATGATCACAAGTGCAACAACACAAGGTGCGATCATAATTATTTAGGAATCATAATCAAGGAGACATCAAATTTTCTGGTTGTGTTTCCCAAGAGAAATTTATCTGTTCAAAACAGGCGGAAAACTGGAAGTTTCCTGCAGTTAATCTGACCTTTTAGCTGTATCTTGGTTTCCAGTGATGGTTCATTACCAGAGAAGATGACCTGCAAGTAATCTGAACACTTAACCCTCTGGAGAGTCCCAGTCACTCAGGGGCAAAAACTTCACGTCTGACTAGATACATGGGAAGCGTATAATGTCCTCCCATTTGGAAACTGAGGTGGTTCAAAGTTCAGGGGAAAGCAACTGCAGCGGGGCCCGCATATTCCCAGTGGCATGTGAGACTGAGTCGAGACCTGAAGTGAAGCAGCAGTGCATGAATGCTAAACTGTTTTCTGTAAAGCAAAATAATCAAGTGCAACATAGTCATTCATACAGACCTGGGCAAAGTCACAGTGCAACAGCTATAGTGGTATAATTTGATAAAAGAAAATGTTTTTTCCAGTTCAGAAACAGGTTTAGTTTGATAACTCACTAATCAGGCAGTCATATACTTCTTTGCCACACAAGTGACTCCTGCTTTTGTTAGATTCTGATTGTGGTTCTGTGAGAAAATAAAAACTACGAGGGAGAGCTGGCATCAAAGCCCGACTCCACAGCCGAGTGTCAGTGGGTGGAAATCACTCCTTCCTCTCTACTACCACACATTCTCAAAAATGATCTTTTTTTAATGGGTTGAATTGTCTCTTTATTTGGAGAAGATGAAATTTACATCAAGGGTGCCATGGTGGGGCAGTGGTTAGCACTGTTGCCTCATAGGAAGAAAGTGCCTAGTGTGGAGTTTGCATGCTTCTCCATGTCTGCGTGGGTTCTCTTTGGATACTCTATACTTCCTCCTCCCTCCAAAAGCATGCTAAGGTTAATTGCTCTCTCTAAATTCCCATAGGTGAATGTGTGTGTGTCAGTGTTTGTCTGTCCTTCATGTGGACCTGATGAGCTGTGACTCGTCCAGGGTGTACCCTGACCCGCCTCTCTTTGTGGAGGTAATATCCACTTGTTTTATACAGTATATGCTGAAATACTTGTGAGTTTAGCATGTTAGCATGCGGTATGCTAATGAACTGGTAGTAGAAGAAAAGTAATCAAATTCCTAATTGCTTTGTATGCTGGGGCAATAATGGAGAGAAATTCCCTGTAGATACGAGGATGACATGACTCAGCATTGACTCAGCATGTCTAATGTTTCACCCTGTGTCTGTGTGTGATGTTATTCAGTTGAAACTGGACAATTAACTGAATATCCACTTCATCCAGATACATTTACGTGTATCTTGATAGTAACTCGGGGCCCTAAAACACAAAAGGTACATTCATGATTTATTATTTAAGTGCTGACCTTGGCTCCTGTCCCACTCTGTTTCAATAACATGTTGCTGTGTTTGTTTTATTGAGATGTTTATGACGGTGCTCTGCCGCGTAGCATTTTAATTGCCCCTCTGGGTAAGAACGGTGTTGTTGAATTGTTGAATTGCTCTGTGTGGTCACAACCCACCAGGTGTTGAACAAAATTCTAATTAAACCCTCTCAGCGGAACAGAATCCACACCACCTAAGTGACAATCATGTTCTCGCAACAACTATAACAACAATAACTAGCTTTAAAAGTCCATTCTGCGGTGTAACTCTAAAACACTTCCCCTGTTCTGTGTTCTGTTTAACGTGTTGAGGGCTTGGGCTGTGGGGTCCAGCTGCTGCATGATGGTAAAGAATAGTTTTCATTCCAGCACTGACTGTTGGGACCTGCCAGTATATCATCGACGTACTTCTGATATGAGTGCAAGTGACAGGCCGTCTTCTCAGCACCTTCACTTCTCATTCCACCCACCTAGGCCTGATGGGAAGTGTTGGAGCACGACTGCTGCTATCTTTCTGGGATCTCTTGTTGGATCTGTTCGTCACTTCTCTGCCTCGCTCTCACTCTCTCTCCAGCCTCTTCATCTCTCTATCACTTTATCTCTGATTCCTCCTCTCCTATTCCTATTCCTATTCCTATTTGATTTTGTACTCCCCCATGGGCAACAAAGTCAAATAGGATTTCTCTCTCAAATATTCTTGGTGCATGTAGTTTTTAGATCTATGATGGGTTGTATTGCTGTGCTTATATCTGGGAAAAGTGATTTTGTATTTTTAGTATATTAGGGTAATACATGTGATTTAAAACAACCAACTGACTGAGTCAGAATAGCAAAACTGACAATACGGAGGCCACAAAAACAGTCAGCTGATTTCTGCTTTCACTGCACACTTTCATTAAATGCAAATGTGTTCAGTTAAACAGCAAGTTAGAACAGGAGAATCGCTGGTTGATCTATTTTACTGTGGCTCCGCTGCTGGACCCGTCGGGTCCACAGCCCACAGGTTGAGAAAACCACCCACTGTTGCCACGGTGTGATTCCCTGAGCACATAGATATATAGTTTATGTGGGTAGAGTGAGAAGTGGTGCTGAAATCACATTTCATCTTGCCATTCCTTTCCTATGAACATATTGTTTTTTGCGATTTTTTTTTTTTTTTTTTTTTGCGATGACATGTATGAATTAATATTCAGTTTCTGATTTTGCCATTTACCTGTAAAAGTGACTCTGGACTCCAGTGAATCCTTTAATAAGTGCCTAAAGCATTGTACCTTGCTGAAAAATGTAAATCCCTCACAATGGGCTCAAGTTGAACTTGCAGACAGCAGCAGTTTTTGCTAGGTTTTCTTCCTGTCCTGTCATGTTGTTGTTGTTGTTTTCCCCTTTGCCGCTGGAAATACAATATTGAAAGACTTAAAATTCTGCTCAGCACCCAGGAATACACACCTCCCAAACCCTCAATGCAAGCAGACCTTAATTACATGTGTGTATGGGATTGTCCATGTATGTAGACGCCCCTTTGTCCTTGCTGTTCGCTTCGTGTTCTTAGATTTCTGGTGACCACCAACTAGATTTTAATCTCCAGCTTGTTCCATTAAGTTTGATTTAATTAAGTCTCTCCACCCCGTATCACAACACTCCCATCAAAAGCTATTTCATGCCTGTGGAACATTACTGAGACTTTTTTCTGAATGAGTGCACTCTTTTATTAGTGAAATAAATGCTTCGTTGTCCAGCCAGTATGTACATGACGGACGCAGTTACCGCTGTAAATGATGAATTGTCATGTGGTTTGAAATGCTATTCAGATTGACTAGTGGCCTCTGCAGCTATATGACTAAAACTCTCATAGTTTTAATCCTGTTTGTGTGTTGGGCTGTCAGGAAGATGCGCGAGGACTGCTCAGGGCAATGACTACCCTATAGACCACCTTGGAGGAGATGCTTTGACAACCTGGTATCCTCCATGAAAGCCAGAACACATTGAATCCCCTTTGAATGTGGTTTGAGCTGCTAAACACTGGGCTCAGTGGGTGGCCACAGGGGAAGTGAGGAAGAAACAGAAAAGGAAGGTTTGTACTCAGTGATACATCATGTTATTGTCAGTTCTGTGCTTCTCTCAGAGAGTGACAGCCCTGCACTTAGGGTTTAACCAGCAGTTGGTGTTTGTCTGGATAGTTTTCTCTGTCTGGCGCTCGCCTTCTTCCTTGAACCAACATGATTTGGGGAGTTTTGCAATAAGCCAGAAATAAAGGCTATGATGATACCCATGTTTGGTTCCGGTAATCGAGATAAACAATCGCTTTTTGGAAATCTAATTGGGGGGATCAGGAAATATTGCTGTTGTCCAATGGAGGTTCCTGGGCCGGTCCCAGTGTCCCACACTAGAATCAATATTTTAGTGGAGCAGTATAAACTAATATGCTTTAATTGCAGATTCAACAGTGTGATTCAAATCTGTTGTGAACTGAACCTGGTATTTTTTGTTTACATCAACAAATAGCACCAAAACACGACCTCCTTGGGCTGAAGCACTAAATTCTTGTTACAATTTTTTGAATCATTGTCAAATCCTGTTCAAATCCTGAACAAAATCTTTTGGATTACAGACTGTGTATGACCTTTTGCCATTTTTGAAAAAATAGTTCATGAATTTCTGTTTTCTTAAGTGACAGGTGCAGCTCCATGGTTGACTGTAAAGTAATTTAACATTTCATTACCCTCCAGCAGTTGCTCATCTGAGGCAAACATCATTGTCAAGGTGGTTCATTGTGTCGCTTTCCTTCACCTCATTTTATCTTCTATCTCTTCTCCTCCCTCCCTGCTGTTTCTTCTCAATGGGTGTTCTCGCTGTCACTAAACGAATATCTATGGCAACCTTTGATCAAATGAATGTTACCCATTACATCTAATTGTTATTAGGTATGATCAGGAAGATTTTTATTGATTCAGATTTGGAGTCTGAAATAGCTGCTGCACTGGATTCCATCTCTGGTGTTAACATGCCTCTTAATTTGTGTCTTGCAGTCGTTGTCACGACTCATTTTGATTTTACTTTGACGCCCTCATGGGACGTCGCACAGAATCCTAGCATATTGAGCCCATTAATCCAATGAAATAGTCTGTCACTCACGCCAATGTAAACAAACACACTTTCCAGCTCAAATATACAATGACTCTCTCTCTTCCGTCAGTGTAGTAGAAAATGTTCCAGGCAGCAAATGAAAGAAAGCAAGTAAAGGAATATTTTATTTCCTGATATAAAGCTATAATGTGAATTATGAATGCCACTTACTTCAGTGAAAATAGTTCAGCTCATTGCCTCGGCGCTATGTGTTTGCTGCAAGCTTTGCATTAAATTTTTATATCCATTTTGAACGGTTCGTGTTGGGAGCAGTGGTGGCTGCTGGTCTTTCACACCGGAGAAGCTTCATTTCAAGCTCACATCATACAATTTGTCAAGTTATTTATACGAAAATTTTGCCCTACGTTTCTTTTGTAGAAAACACTTATATGAACCAACAAACGGAAGCTGTTTTGTTGTTACAGTGAGACGTATGTATGTATGTACAGGAATGTATCGACATGGGTTGTATCCAGTCAAATCCAATCAAACAAGCTGCACTCTGTCTTCTGATGTCACTTGTACAATCACCAAAGGAACTGGCTTGAAAATGTTCTGGTGCCGATGTCAGTGTGAGTCAAGCTAATCACCGTGCATCAGCCCAGCGTCCTGACCCGCCCCCTCTCCAGTCACTCCCCAGACACGCTGAACTTCTCCGTCTGTGTGACAAGAAGTGAGAACAAAGTTCTCATCATGTAAGCAGAACTTTTCTCTCGATGGTGTCTTTCGAACTTTAGAACCAGAAATGCTGAGCACCGAGACACTGGAAGCAGATGTCCTCCATTCACATCTGCTCTGCTCTGATGAGAGCGGCCGCAGATCCACAAACATCCTCAGAGCTGCTTCCAGAGTGACCACGGCATTAGCGCTGGTGATGTGTCATCAGTGGGCGGGGCCTGTGAGGACTCCCCAGTTTTTTGGCAGTACGACAGCCTTTAATCTTTATTTTACATCCTGAAGCCCCTCATTACCAAGCATGGATAAATAGAATCATTAGTTCCAGTGAACTCAAATGTGAGGAAAAAGAAAACTGGTGAATATCATAAACCTTCCGTGAGGATGGAGTTACTCTGCAGCGAGGGCACTGTGCCACTGGAGTTGCAACTCATTGGCATTCCCCCTACATTGCCCCTCTCCCTGTTTGCTCCCTGTGGCCAGCACCCAGTGTCGGTGTCTCCCACTGTCACTGTCTGATGATAATAATATAGATACGCAGATACATAGAGGCTGAACCAAAGATTTACTTCATATGTGCCACCATCACAGTGTCTCCATATTTTCAACCCTGCTGTGACTACTTTGCTCCCAGGTCTTTGGGGTGGGACGGTATGGGGGGGCATTCTGCGCAGTCAATAAAGGATCAAAGTCCAAAAGGCCGCTGCTAAATAGTGTGCTATTTCAGGCTTTCAGCCTCTTATGAAATCTACTTCAGTGCACTGGGGAGCCATCTCTGACCTTGTTCCCTTCACTATAGGTTCCCTCCTGTGTGAGCAGATTGTGAGCTACTGTCGTCGTTGCTTCCCATCCAGGCACCCCACTCCCACCTATACGCCAACCCACCCCATCCTCCCCCTTCTGCCAGCGCAGGACAGCCACAAGCGTTGGCTCTTTTCCAGGGAGGCACTGATTGTGCAGCCACGTCAGTCACGTCTTCACCACTGGGTAAGTATGAAGCATGGACGGAGACCATCCTGCCTTTGGATGTGTGTGTGTGTGAGTGTGTGTTGCTCTAGAAATTGTTTTTTGTGCTTGTTTGTTACTTCAGGAGGCGGTTGTGTGTGCATTTGTTGTAAAAAAGGAGGCATTTTCTCCAGCCAAGCATGCAATACACTCAGACACACACAAAAACATAGATGCCAGAAGGCTCAGGGGGAATCTCAGGGGGTTCTATCAAAGCCTCTGTGTGTTTTTTTAAACGCATTGTGTAGCTTCACTCTGGCTCCAGGTGTCATCTAGTGAACTGTGTCAAAATCAGCTACTGCATTCAAAGAACAGTCAGGCGAAGAGTCGCACAGTCACTATGGAACATCCTGTCCCATAGGAAGTCAAGCAAATCAGTCTGACCAGTCAATGACTGCATATTATGAGCTCTATGCCTGTGTAAAGCGAAACAAGTTGCCTGTAGTGACACGAGAAAAACACTTGACTCAGCTCCCTTCAGCCCCAAGGAGAGTTTTCGAGCCTTTCAGCTCATTCTTTTGGTTTTACAGCCTGTGGCTGTTTTGATTCAGTCCCAGCTGCGATGAACCCAAACTCACTGTGTGCCTACCGTCTTCTGAGACTAAACAGGAGAGATGAATATTACATTCATCAAACGTCTACCAGGCGTGTAAATAAATCACTGGTGGTCACCGTGGTGACAGTGTTCCAGTGTTGTGTGCAGCCCAGGTAACTAAGGACAGTATTTAGAATTAACACGTTACATAAAAAAATGTGAAATACACTTCAGTCCTTTTGTTTGTTCTTATTTATTTACTTCTCCTTTGCCACTTCATTTCCCATCCTGTTATGTTTAATGGAAAATTAAACACAAGATTAAACTCATGTCACTCCTGTGCACTCCTCTCTCTCTCCTCTCACTGTCTGTCCTGCTGCCTCCTCTTCTATGAAAGTTCTCCAATGACTGGATATGTTTTCCAGGATTATTCACTCTCCTTCCTACACTCACGCTCACACGTGATCACTGAGAGTTGCAAGACGTGACATCCTGTTGTATTCCTTCCACGTCCCCCCTCCAGCTCTGCTACGGTGCTTTTCATCATTATATCCGCCTACACTCAGCCGTCATTGCTGGCCCCGTTGTTCAAGGTGTCCCCAACTACAATAAATGTGTCCTGCGTCTCCTCTGAGTTGTCATTTAGGTGTGTTTGACCCTCTGGAGCAAATTCAATCACTGTCTACCCGCAAGTAATGTCCTCTGCCTGCCCTTATCTCTGACTCCAAATGAGTCAGCCTTACCCCAGTTTTCACACTAGATTGCCACAGAGGGAAACGCAGGAACGTGGCTGGCAGCTTACAGCACTTTTTCCACTACACGGTTCCAGCATGGCTCGACTCGACTCTACGCGTTTTTTTAGGTGTTTCCACTGGCGATAGTACCTGATAACTGGTACTTTTTTTAGTACCACCTCCATCAAGGTTTGAGGGAGCTGAGCTGGTACTAAACATGAGACGTCACAGAGTGCCGGCCTCTGATTGGTCACTACAGACAGAGGGCCGTCTCAAGTGCTACCTGGAGTCTCCTGGCAGTTCTACCGTTGATAGTGATACAGTTCTTAATTCCTCATCACCTTCTCATAGAACATGTATGATGTGGACAAGACACATACTGTGAAAGAAGCGCAGACATTTTTGTTTTTTCTTGTCTGGTTAGAACGTTTGCTATAAGAGGTGGATGGAGCTAGACGGAGCCGGACAGAGAGACCCCAATGGATTGGAGTTCCGTGTCCGCCATCGTGTTCTGCTCTGTCTTATTTCTCTCGCTCTGTCTGTTACAAAAATGTACACAACTGTAGCAACTTCACCATCTCCTCCATGCTCTACATTGTTCATGTGTTGGTGCTGCGGTAAACAATGTGGTCACGGCAGTTTGTGATATCAGCACCCACATAGTATAGGAACTGAATTGTAATGGAGAAGCGCCTGAATGGAACCAAACCGAGGGGAACCGAGCCAAGCTGAAACTGTGTAGTGGAAAAGCACCGTTACAGAGGGTCTGAACACGTAAAAGCAGGAGGTGTGTGTAGATGATGCTGCCATCATGGACATATGCCCCCATCAGAGTGGTTAAGGAAATTAGAAGGGTCCAGTACTCTGTCAGTCATCCAACTGAATTGGGGGAGAATGAGGGGAAATTAGCACGTCTCAGCTGCTGCACATAAGAGATCTGGTTTTAGAGTAGCAGCCTGTTAAAATGTTATCTTGCTTCAAGACATTTGAGAAGGGTTTGACTATACTTTGCCAGCAAGGGAGATTTTCGTCGTTCTTTTTTCCTCCTCCCTTATCTGAGCTGCTGCATTGTAGTCGGAGCTGGTGATTGACAGTGTGCAAGTGTAGTCCAGCCTCTTTGAGGTGGACTGAAAAAAAAAGTATCTTAAGCTGAGTTTGTTCTCATCCAAGGTCAAATATTGTGATTTTGTCACTGTTCTTAAAGGCACAATGCATTCTTTTAGCCTCCAATGTCAAATACATCTAATCATTATCAGACAATCAGAGAAGCTGCTCTGCTTCTCTGTGACAAAAGGGTGTTTTAACTCATATAGCACCCTTCTGCCGTAATAGTACACTTAACACTGTACAGTGCTGCCTTCCTTACTGTCTCTGCAGGATCTGTACCCCCAGAGCTGAAGATAAGATAAGAATAGCTTTTATTGTCCCTCAGCAGGGAAATTACAGCAGAAAAAAACAGATAAGAAAATATTTACAGGTGTAACATGCTACTGAAAATATACAAGATAATAGACATCTCAGTTTACATGACAGTGGTAAGTGATTGCGTCTATTCATATGGAGGTATTGTCCCACTCTATTATCACACATTTTACATATTATCACCCTTTTAAAGTAATGGCCTGTGTCATATTTTCAGGTTTTCAGAAAAAACAGAAAATGTCAACGTAAACCTGTATTATTGCACATCAATTAACACAGAAGAAATGAGATATGAAGCATAAAAAGAACAGTGGGAAGGACGGTACTGCAGAATAACACACTGTCACATCATGAAATGAAAATCTATTTAGATATGTTCTGGAACAGGAACATAGACAAAAAGGACACTTCTCAGCCTTTATCGCTCTATGATGTCGAAAGCAGCATGTGTTACTGTATTGACGTGAAAGGAGCACCATTATAGAGGAAGCCATGGGGGAGTGAGAACATGCTGATAACCCTGATGTGCTCAGCTGATGAGTCCCACTCCTTCCAGTGTCAGAGAACATCCCCAGTCAAGTGTCTACAACAATAAGCTAATGTGGCAGCATGTTTTCCTGCACTAATGAACGAGACAGTACGACTGGCAGTCATCAACATGTAACTCTGAGGTTTATCCTGCCAAAGCTCGGAGTTCATATTTCCCATGTCATCCCACACATTATCATACAACCTTTGCGGCGTCCGTATACCATAAGCCACATGCTAACACAGCATATGACGGCTAAATATCAACATATCATATGACGGCTAAATATCAACATCCATGTAGCCTCGGATAAACCACGGGTGTAATTCTCCTCCTGGAACATGGTGTTAACGTCATGGCTCTCCTCTAATCTATGTTGGAGGCAGCTTAGCCGGTTTGCCCACCCTGAATTCCCCCTGACTGTGGCAAAGACCCACCACCGTAGCTTCTGGGAGCGTCATGTTCCACATCACGGTCTCCTACAACAACTTCCGGCACCCGCTTCGTTCTGTAATTCAATTTCTCTTCCCCCTTGTCACAGTTTGATCAGCATGCAGCTCCTCTTTCATTTCAAACGCTCTCGTTCATTCTCTTGTTGGCCGATTTTGTGTGTTGTGATGAGCTGAAAGGTGCCGTGCAGGCATCATCTGCTGTGGCTCCTGGTGCAGAGGAGCAGGCCTGAGGAAGAACAACTGTGGCACCGACCCTATCATCCTCTTGCTGGTCTCCATTTACACTATCTCCCACTCCCTCATGTCTTTAATTCCCATTCCACTTAGCATGTACATCTCACTTTTTTGTCTTCCTGTCACTTTGCCACGCTTTGGGATCTTTGGGAATGGTGAAGAAGATGGTGACAGAACAGGCTTTTATTGAATCTGCTTTACTATTTGTTTATCTCGTGTGTTTTATTGAATTCAATTAAACAGCCCTGCACGGTTGTTATGTGTGGGTGGGGAGGTGGAAGCAGGGAGTGTGGTTTATGTTTTCTGCATCTCAGCCTTCCTCCTTGAGAAACACGTCCTTCATGCCCGTACACAGGCTGCGCCGTGAGCTGCGGGTCAGTGGTGGTCATGTGTTAGCGGTGGAGGTGATATGCACATGTTGTCCACACCACGTGTATATGTAAATGCCTGTCTGGTGTGCACTCACGCAACACTGCAAGCGTGCACTTGTATAAAATTAAATCCATGTCACCAAGCAACCATTCAGATAAGATTAACAGGACCCGACATTTACTTCATGGAGACAGATGCTTGCTCCAGTTCCCATCTCCCGCATCCAACTTCCATTCCTTCTCGCTCTGAAGACACACCCGCCTCCTTTCGCTCTGTACGGCTCTCACTCTTTTATTTGATTTGTGATATTTGTTCTCACGAAGCAGCTTGATGCCGCATGAGTGAGGTGAACCGCATGTCATATTAAAGGCACTTAGCTCACACACTCTCACCTCAGACACCTCAGTACAAGCATCCAATCGCTGTCTCGTCTGTGACGTATGCGTGAAAGGCTTTTTTGGTGTGATGTTTACCAAATAAACATTTGTAACATATCTATGAATTTGGCTGTGAAAAGAAGCTGTTCACTCTCTGATCACGATCGGCTTTGGAATCACAATGATATCATTTCATCCACAATTCAAAATGAAATCAAGCTGACTTTTTCAAGAATGGGTTCCATTATTTAAGATAAGCACCGATGTGTGCACACAATCAAGTGAATATATATCAAAGCCAGGTTGCAAACACGCAGCAATTAACGCATTGAAGTGAGAAAGAGATTTATGTAAAAGCGCAGAACGTGGGGCCACTTAAATAGATGTGGACATCATTTATACATAGGCAAAGTGGCTGTCACAGGGATGCCACTGCGGACCACAGTGAGGGAAATGTGATTATTATTTATGCATAAGTGCCATTATTGTGTGGGAACACCACCACGCCACTATTTTCAAGCAGATTGAGATGTTTCAAGAAGACATGAAATGTTTTCCACCAATTTGTTTTACAAAGTACCTTTTTGATGTGTGACATCAGCACATATAGAGTCCCTGGGAATCGACAGTCAACTGCAAAAGCAATAAACCAATACAATAAAATGAATAGAATAAGTAAGGTCCATGTACTATGTGCTGAGGAAGAAAGTCTGTTCGAAAAATGTAAATCGCCATTTTAAAATCCCTTCTTCCTGTCCATGTCATGTATCAATGGCATGGACGAAAATCACAAAAATTGCCACAGTGTAAAAGAAAATAAGTAAAAGTGCTGAACCCCTTCGATTTCCTCGGCCACAAAGCACCAGTCCATTCATTTGAATGTATTTATCTAACATACAAGACTTGTATTTGGAGTGATGATTTTCTTGTGTGACTCTCACCAAACTGCACCAGCCCAGCTAAAATTCAACATGTTTACATTTATACGATGTGACCTAGCTGTTCCATTAATTACCAACAATTTTCCATGATCCCTTTCACAACGTATTTCTTCTGTCACAAATGCGGTGTATGAATGTGCTGATAAGGTTGTTAAATCAACCACTGAAGCGTGTTTGTGTCTCTGCGAGATAACGGTATAGGTTTAATGTAAGCCGACGTGACAAAATAGCTCTTGTGAGACCACTGTTGCTGATGGCAAGATGATTATTATCACTACGCTGACAAAAAAGAATTATACTCTTTCATCATTCGTCCGGGTAGCTGATATGGGAGCGTCACCTTGCCACACTTTTCCTGTAGGTGAGGCCATTATCATGGGTGCTGTGTGACAGCGAGGAGGTGGCTCAAAGCACCAGGCTCCTATTAGTATGTGATGCCGTCATTGATGTGTTACAAGCAATAGCAGAGCCAAGAAAACACAGGCACAGCGAGAATGTCATTGATCTTCTTATATGTGTCGACTTTTATATTTGTTTGAAGTTCCGTAAGTGTCAGGTTGTATGTTGGTGTGTTTGTGTGTCAGTATGCAGTATATTAGCCTGAAGTTATCATTTGGGTGTTTTCGCAAGGCTTAACAGGCCTCCTGCAGGTACAGTAATCGTATGTGTGGGACATTTCATCTGTATGCACTGGTCCTAATAACACCACGGCTTCGCCCCTCATTAGGGAGAAGTTCATCCCCACCGACAGTCATTCAGGCACGAAAAGGGCCTTAAGGAGTCAATGTGTTACTTCCACTGCTGGAGAAGAGTGTTTGTGTTTGTTAAAATTGTCTAGTTTTAGCTTCAGTTCAACAATTAGATAAATGGATAGATAGATAGATCAAATTACGGTGACTAAATGTAAAATAGTAAGAGCAATAGGTCTTCCAAAAACAAGGTCCAGTGTCAGCGTCTGTTATCGCTTCCCCCGAGAGGTGTATGCAGGAAAACCCCTGTATATTTACCCCCTACGTGGGTTTTGAAGCTATTCCCTGTAGTTTACAGAATGTGTCAACAAAGACAGACACAGAGACAAAACCCCCTGATGGATGGAGTTGGAGCCAGGAATTGGGGGGAAACATGAGTCAGGGAGCACACAGAGGTCAAGTAGCAGCAGAGTAATGCTTCTCATATTTTGGTATTATACAGTACAGATAACAAGCTTTAAATAGTTGTTGAACTCTGGCAGAACTTCAGGTTGTTTTTGCCCATTTTACCCAGATACTCTTCTTTATCTGTCATCTGAGGGTTCTGAAAAAAATCTGACGATTTATTGTTTTTTTGTTTAATTTGAACATAAAATGAACTTGCAGTGTGCAGTTAAAATTATTTCGATCCAGGACTTTTAATTAAGTTTCAACGTTATTTGCATTTCATGAATTACATTATGAGATTAGTATGTTGGTTTTCATGCTTTCATCCCAAATTTTGCGTTAAATTAATTGAATTTCCTTTACCCACCACTCTGAGAGAATACTTCCCAGTATCTCTGCTGAAATAGGACCAGCACCAGGACGTTCATCATGGCCACAGACAAAATCCACTGCTGACTTCATGAATTGGGTTGAACATTGTGCAGCCGGCATCAAGGAAGAATGGTCTCAGGTGATTTTCACCAAGGTGTAAATGCCAAGGTAAGCTGTAGTTTCTCAGCTAACCTTCAGCCCATCTTATCTA